>NW_022699059.1:514495-516690 GCF_011630105.1 Anneissia japonica | reverse complement strand
GTAGGCCTATTTGCTGCAGCATAAATCGGTAAACAAGATCATCTGAACCACCTGATCTTTCAAGTAGTTTATAATGTTAAGAGAAAAACAGCCTTAAATCAAATTCTGCTTGTCGTAAACCACAGTACAACCGACCTTATCAGGTATACACAGATTTCTTTACAACATACGAGTATTATTCGCACCATAATTAGTGTAAACGCTAAAATCTTTAGACACACGCTGACAGCTATTTTGATACGACCACCGCGCTATTTAAACCTTACTGCTTGTATTGATCGCACGCCACAGGATTTGTAAGCAGTGTGCAGGCTTATGCCATTGTCTAAGCCGTTGATCTCAATAGAATAGTTAAACGTGTATTAAATTCAGCGTAAAGAAAATCTGTACGAATTAAAAACTATTACCAATAACAGACCTAAGAAAAACACCCCGAAGTACACTGGCCTCTTGCAGGAACAAAAGGGGCAAGAGCAGGAACAATAAGAGCACGATTCCCTCATGTGGCCCCCCACAAAAGAGGTGTAATAGGGCGTGTTCCAAACTTCATTTTAATCACTTTTAAATTCCGAAGTTAATTGGAAAGGAATTGGAAAGTTATGGTATCTATAATCGATATTTTCAGTTGGTATTTATAATGTAACATCAATTAATTAATTAGTTCAGGTAAGATTTTTTTTTTAAATTCTGTTCTCGGGTAATTAAGGTATTCAATACTATTATCTGACTATCTGTTATCAAAGCGCTCCAATGTGGCATTTGATTTGAAAACTTGTTGTGTAAATGTGCGTTTCTGATTTAAATATAACAAGTGTATAATTTATTAGTAACGGTAAAATCAGTATTTTTCACAATGAGAGCAATACCGTACTGCTAGTTTTCTCGCTGTCAAGCCCCATAGAATTATATTTTACACGAACGTAATAATTATGAAAGTACATGTAAATTTTAAACGGACGATTGTAGTGTGGTGTCAAAAATAACCTCATTTTCATCCTCAACAGTTTGTTACACGACGTTTACTATTTATTTGTATCTTGTCACAACAGATCTGTCACAAGACACTCGAATTTGGCGTATTACCTCACCTGAGAACCTATATGCTCAGATTCTTGTGAGCGAGTTCATGAATAAAGATGGACTCTTGACGTCGTCCTAGTAATCGACATCTATTCTGCTACGTTTGAACTATTTTTAACAAGTTCGTGTCTAAAACTATCTGAAACAAAGAGCGAGATCATCGCTTCAAATACCACGTCAATCGTCCGCCTTGATGGTCAATTTGTTACCGATTATACTTTTAACAGTAACTTTAAAATGGTAGGCCATACGCTCCCGTGTGACACGTGCGCACGGCATTATTCTAAGGATCAGTGCGCGGGTCTGAACAAAAGTGGACGAACTAAAGAATGTTGAAATCAGGATTTTTACATTTTAGGCCTAACGGATTTAACAGTGTGAATGCGGGCTCATCGAATTAACTCATGAGCTGCCACTTTAACGTACCAATAATGAGGAATGCGCGTCGAACACGTACAAACGCAAGAACTCTATCAATAGGCCTAACCAGATAAATATGAAGACGCCGTTGATTTGCTCATTACGAATATAATCAAACAACGTAAATTGCTGTCTAATAACATGGTGTGTATATCATTTTCTATGGCGACACACGACTCCTTCAATGTATTTGTTTTACTTCGCCGCAGGGTTATTAAGAGAAAAACACGAAAAAATTGAATCGGAAATGATCTTTTTTGTTGCAATTTTACGCTGATAAAGATTTGAATGGGTGTTTACAACCAAGAGTTAAATGGGGCGCGTTTAGCATTTGCTATAATACACCAAATTCAGGATGTTAAAGATTTGAAGAAGTGCCAGAAGCGATTTCGATGGAAGATTTTGTAGTTAAAGGATCCTGAATGATAATTTACGATATAAACAATTTCTTATCCCATATTTTTAATATTATTTCCGTTTTGCAAATACATGACTTGGCATCAAACTGCAAAGTCAGTTTTTTACCTGTACCCAAAGAATACGTGACGTATAGTATGCTTGTCCAAACCTTCAACAAGGTTTTTACAGACAAGTAAGAATTCTACTTCATAGAGTATTGGCTACCTGTACTCAATTAATAGTTATTGTTGGTATCCATATATTACGTGTACGGCGTTACGCAGCCAAGATATATA
>NW_022699059.1:502433-512480 GCF_011630105.1 Anneissia japonica | reverse complement strand
TCACAATACCGTTGTTGCATTGAAGGATTTGTTGGCATTAGTTACAGATTAAAGTGATCCGATATGACATGAATGTTGTAGAGGGCTCACTCCATTAATACTTTCCTCTCAGAACTGAGATGCGCACCTAAATGCAGTGTATTTCCAGTCAAACATTAGCCTACTGATTGATTGATTGATTGATTGATTGATTGATTGATTGATTGATAGAAAGAAAGACAGACCGAACTACAGCCTGACATCACGACAGACAGACATATTGCCCGATAGAGAGACAGAGAGCCCGACTGACTGATTGATTGATTGATTGAATGATTTATTGATCGATATATCGATGGATTGATCGATTGATTGATTGATTCATTCATTCATTCACTTATTGATTAAAAGTTTGGTTGGTTGGCTGGTTGGTTGGTTGGTTGGTTGTTTATGGTTGATTGGTTTGTTGTTTGGTCGGTCGGTGGGTTTGTTGGCTGGTTGGTTGATTCATTGGTTGGTTGGTGTGTTAGTTGGTTGGTCGGTCGGTTGGTTAGTTAGTTGGTTGATTGATTGATTGATTGACATACTTATAAAATGATAATGACAATGATAATGATTTTTGCTATGATAATAATTATGGTGATGATGATGATTATGCTGATGATGATGATGGTGATGATTACAATGATAATTAAAATGATGAGAATGATTAATTAAAAATTAATTTTTCAAAAAGTTAGTACACAATCTTTGTATTTATTCATTCAAATGTACTTATAATCAATTAAATATTACTAAATAAATACAGAAAATGATCCGTGAAATTAAAAATCATAACTACGTCATTGTCAAAACTTTATTTCTAACAGTTCAGAATTGAACCCAATATTACACTATAAATTAAAAATGCTATACGAAATGGAGTAAAAAGTTTAAATAACTTACTTTCCTAATTAGGTTGTCCTGTACATTAATTAATTTCATTTGAAAAAAAATCCATTGGTTTTTATTTAGTAAACCTGACTTTAATTACAAATATTTGTTTTACTCAAAATAATTTCCCGTCTTGCGGTTGAGCTGTAATTATATATAAAATTTAAACATTAAAGAAGAGAAATCTGCGATTTCGATAACAGAAAGAAAAACAAAATTGCCCCAATCAGGATTCGTACTCAAGACCTTCTGCTGCCTATGCATATATACAAATATAAATTATAAACGATGAAGAATAAGAATCTGCGAGTAGGAAATACGTCACCCCAACTGGGATTCGAACTCGATCTCTTTTGCTGTCTTTGTGACGCCCTAACCACTGGGTCAGTGGGCTTTCGTTGGAAAACAGACCCTATAATCGGTTAATACGATTGAGGGATACTTTTTAATCTGTGGCTTAAATCTTTGAGGTTCGCAAAGCTACAAGTCACATTTGCAGTGGCGTATCCAGGAATTCGAAATAGAGTTTCCCAGGGAGGAACTTTCACAAGTGGAGGCTGTACCCACGTCAGCCCCACCATGGTTGGGGCTGAGGTAAGAAAAATTATGACTATGGCACCTCTAGATGGTCGGAAATGGCACTCTCAACTTAAATTTGAATATAATTTTCTTTTTTTCTCAATATTTTTTGGGTAAAAAAAATAGGGGTGGGGAGGGGGCCCGGGGCTGGCTTCTCTCTCCCCCTACCTTGAATCCGCTACTGATCTCTTATACATCACTTTAGGCCTGTCGACTTTAAAGGTATGATTATTGAATGGTGAGTCTATTTGCACCGGATAAAGAAGGGGAAGGCGGGCTGAATGTATACACATATAAATGTATACCGGTACGCCAGTAATTATAATAGAGCTATTATAGGCTTTTTCGTGCTTTCAGTAGGCCTAATTAGACAGTACTCGTAATATCGTGACAAGTAAACCTAGACGATAACTCATTGCAGATGTCGACTTTGGCGTCAATGCTTGCCCCATTATGTGATATGCAGGGGTCATTGCTAGCCTCATGGTGGGTCAACCTCACAAGGTCGTCAACATGTCGTCGTAGTCTACCTGGACAGCCTTCTTCATCGCAATAATGGTTTCTAAGTTGTTCCATTCTTTCACCTGGTTCTGTTAATCGTTTCCATTTTGTTCTGCAAAACGGCACAACAATAATGATAATTAATAATAATGATAATAAATAGCAATAACAATAATTGGTC
Organism: Anneissia japonica; assembly: GCF_011630105.1. NCBI lineage: Eukaryota > Metazoa > Echinodermata > Crinoidea > Comatulida > Comatulidae > Anneissia > Anneissia japonica. Next base: position 510,307 of record NW_022699059.1, on the reverse strand, counting down.
TAATAGAAATTTGATATATAATAATAATTATTATTATTATTATATTAATTCAAAAGATGATGAAGAAGAAATATGGTACTGGTAAAGATATTATTCTCCTGATGACGAATGAAGCAACTGAATCGAAACATCGAGTCTCTCGACTAAAAACAAATTTTCTTTGCAGAACTATTTACGTGGTGTGCTGAAACATTAATTATTGACAATTATAAATAATTAAATGACATTCATTGAAACAATGATACCGAATGATGATGTTAATAATAATCATAGGTCTAATAATAATGTACCGTAGTATTTGAAATTGTCAATCGCTTTTTTTTTTCTTTTTTAAAAAAGAAATCTTCTTTTTTAACCTTCTGTTGCATGTGTATTTGCATAATTTATATCTTGTATTCGTATTTTGGAAGGTAAAAGTGAATGAATAATTAATCAATTTGAACTGGTTATTCATAAGAACATGTCAGATTTTACTTTTACCGTGCTTTTTATTTATTACCGGTAAGTCTGGAATACGTGTTCAATGTAGCCGTTCTTTGTTACTAACTTTGGTATGGAGAAACACTTCCATTAGCGATATTATAAAAATGATAATAGCCTATATAATTTGTTAGGCCCTATGTTTTGAGATTTAATTGACATTCTCAGATGTTAGCAGCATTATATTTATCATCATTGTTTATGGTATTGGCTATGAAAAATCTTATGTTGATAGTCAGGGCTTGCTAAAAAAATCTAATTCCACCAGCACTTTTTACGTGAATAACATAGTGTAGGCCTACCTTCTGTTTTGGTACCAAGTCTTCACCTGGGTCTCATTCAAGTTGAGGTTGTTCGCCAACTCACCCCTATCCACCACGCTCAGGTATTTCTGACAGCGAAACTTCTTCTCTAGAACAGCTAGCTGAGACTGTGTGAAGGTTGTGCGGCGCCTCCTAGGTCTCTTTGGCTTTATTGGCAGGGTGGCTGGCAAAGGAGCTTCTGACTTGTGATCGTCACACGGGGTCTCCGGCTTCGGAGGTGAGAACGAGAAGTTTCGGTTGAAATCAAGTGTGAGGATTCTTGGACGGAAGAATTTTAATGTGTTTTCCACGGCTTTGGCTAAGAATGGTAAAATCAACATTGAATAATTAATTTGAGGACTGCTACGATTATCATTGCAAACTACCGTTATACATCTATCCAATCATTTAAGGTAACATTATACTGTAGTCAAAAACAATATTTAAGTTCGAATCGAATGCAATCTCTACTTATACAGTATCATCTCAGTAAACGTACATTAGTAGGCCTATAAGTTGATAAGTTGTAAGTTAACCAATCAAATTAACAACTGAGCAGTCATAACGTGTTGCCTAATAGCCAGGGGTATGCCCAAGTCCTATAAATACAACTTTATGTTCCCCCACCCCACCAAACACATCTCATTGTGTGTGTATTATACACACACAATGAGATGTTGCTGAGCGCACTCACGAGTTGAATATCTTCTCATGTCATCTCATTCAACCCCAGCTTGTTCCCATCGCACACACCCCTTTCCCTATTCCATTTACTTGAACGTTTGTTCACACAGTGAATTTCTTTAGATGGCTGTGACATGTAGACTAAAAGTTCATTGTGTGAACGGGTAACGAAACTTGTAGATAAGTAATAAATCACCTGAGTGCTGTTATTGCTCTTACAGTTTGTAACAGATACAATCTTTGACGTTGCGCTGTCGGTGAATCCGAAGCAAAATAACGTGACCACGTTTATATGATTTTAATCATTTAATGATACATGTGTTGAAGCACACTCGACGCATTTAAAACCACTTTTAGATGATCTTCCATCGATAGTGCAAACACGATATCGTCGGCATAGATGGATTTCACCATGTATATTAGTTGATATTAATAGCCTGAAGTAGATTAACGCATACTTTTAAAAGGCCTTCGCGAAACTGTTTAGATACCTTGTCGGGGAAAAGTTGGATCTATGATGCAGTGTAAACGAATTTTGTCCGCCGATTGTTTGCTTGGTAAATCTATAGTATCCTAGGCTTTCCTGAAACTCAATTAACTTTCAGCTACATCGTGTTACTTAGTTTGCTTTTGTCATCTAATATCATCGTCAGTTTGGTGTCGGTTTAAATTGGCCAACGCTGTCGGCGATTCCACTCTAGAATGAAAGACTGATTACTCGATAACGCACTGAGTTCACTACACGCGTTTGCTGAAACACGTAACACAATTTGTGATACACGTGAACGCAGGACGTAGCATCGTTACTTCACAAAACTACTGGTTACTGAACTGGTATCAACGTCTGATTGTGTAGGTTCATGGAATTATATCATAGGCCTCCTTAGCTATCGGATTTTGTTTAAAATGACAAATCCTAACACATATTATAGAAACGCGAATATTCAACTAGACCTACATACAGGGGACCTAAGTCTAGGTCTACGCATTTTACATCATGTTTGTGCACCAGATATAGCACATTAGTATATTTTTTTCAAGCTAAAATCGACGTTTTTTTATGTTAGTTGTGTCGATGAAAGAACATTTTCCGTGCATTGAGGAAATTTGGTAATAATATAACGCGGTTAAACATGTTTGGTGTCGAATAGGCTCAGCGTAAACTTGTAAGATAATTACCCTAATTATTAATATTATTATACATCTAATAATTACATAACCTAAGGTTATTTTAATACCGTGAATTATTGGCCCAATAAATAACAGGATAAATCAGCCGTTCTCTGTCCCGGAATATAAAGGTACCGTATGTTTCATGCAGTACAGTAAATATGTAAGACAATGACACGTAAACAATATATCCGTTAAAGATACAAGGCTGCAAAAAATAGGACAATACATAGGCCTAATTCAATTAAAACTTTTTAAAAAAATTTAAAATAGTCAAGTTAAGTTTCGACCTGAAACAGATTGAAAAAAATATAGAAATAGTTATCATTGATTTATATACTTTTTTTATAAAATTCTTTAAGTTGATTACCAGCTAATTTTAAGGGTCTATGCAAAAGAATACAGTATTGATAACAGTGATGGCGCCAGGATCTGACTGACAGGGAAGCTAAAGGCCCCGATGGGGGGGGGGCTAGGTGAGCGACGAGAGCCTCACTTGGCTGGGCGGGGGAGGAGCAGCCGCCTAGGGGCCACCGGAGGGGGTCCAGGGCGAATCCTCCTGGAAGCTACATAGGCTTCAAGCTACCGTAATATGACTTCATGTAGGCCTATGTTTTTTAATATCGAAAATAATTTCCAAAACATTTCAATACATAACATTAATATGCACTGACATTTTAAAAAATGACACTGTTCTGTTGACTTACGTTCCAACGTACTTAATTCATTGTGAAAGAAGAATATCTTGTTCCATGGGCTTAATTCAACGTGAAAAGTAATATATACGGTAGTCTGATAACTTACAATAAAACGGAATAAAACGGCACGTGAATTTATGTTATTATTATTATTATTATTCATTATTATTGTTTTTGGTTTTTTTTATATTATTGTAATGAAAAGTTAACACAAACAATACACAAATAGGTCAATGAAGGCGATATGGTTGCTAAACGAACAGACATGTAAAAATATTTTTTTATTTTTTTTATTCCCTGACGGAATGTACTCGTCTTCCCCGACCAGGGGTGGGGGAGGGGGGCTAGGCTTCCCGACGAGAGGGCTATAGACCCCTCAGCCTACCCCCCCCCCTCTGGCGCCACCACTGAATGATAATAATTCTGTTCCAGTATTTTATTTATTTTTTTATTTATTTACAATCACATTTAAGCCACTTACAGAATGGATCTAAAACGCTAAAATACAAAGAGAATAGAAACTTCAAACAATCTTTAAAATATTACTAAAAAAATCACATTTAAAACCAACAAAAAAATGTCAATAGAAATTAACTTTTTCAACACAATAATTTTAAACAGTCGATTAATACGAGAAACAAAACCATTTTGGAACGTTGACTATACGGGACATATAACAGATTACATTTACAATGATGGGTACGGCAACTAACATACATGGAAATTAAAGAGATCTCAGACATTAAATCACAGTCAAAACGGAATTCATACATTTGTACATAAACTGAAGATCAAACAACAAATGAAGAGAATCAAGGAAAGGAAGAGAAATAAAGGGGACAAAAACAAGTACAATAAACAAAACGATCCTGGGACTTTTTTGAAGACGGGTACAATGAAAAGGGGCAGGGACCTGGGAAAACTAAGTGAAAAAAATAATAAAATAGGATAAATAAATAAAAATTATTAAACGTATTTATTCATCAGTATCATTCATGTGTTTTTCCCACGAGAATGGTGAATAAAGCCGACCGTTCATCGATGAAAGCTGGTAATTAATCGTTTCTAATTCTTTTTCATGCATATTTTCATGACTTCTACTGCTTTAGAGTTTATGTTTACAATAATAGTAACAACTTTCATAAATAATAATTATGAAAGTTTTTGACCCTCCTGGACATCGTCATACATACAAATTAGAAAATACGAATGGACCTGATAGAGATTCGATTGTCAAATAAATACTAAATAATTATATTATACTATTGGCGGATTTAGAGGCGACCAGGCCCCTACCCCCTAAATTTGTTAAAATTTAACAAAAATTGAGAAAAAAGGAAAATTCTACTCAAATTTAAGTCTAAGAGTGCCATTTCCGGCCGTACAGAGAATCATACATTTTCTAACCTCAGCCCCGATTATGGTGGGGCTGAGGTACATAGACCGTCTATCTGTGAATGTCTGGGCCCCCCTCTATTTCAAGTTCCTGAATCCGCCACTGTAAACTATGATACCTAAGTTATAAATCCTTTCAGAACGTTTGAATAAAAGGAAGGATAGCTTTTACTTTTCATGCTTCTATACTTCATTTTTTATGACCTGGTGGAATTAGGCACTCTATAATCCATTAAATTAGTCCTCTAATCCGTTAAAAGGTCATAGATATAGGGAAGGGGTAACCAGGGATCTACCCTTCGATCCCACTGGGCCCTATGCGGCCCCAAATGCCCCAACCAATGGGCCCGGGCACCGAAAATGCCCCGATCTCAGCGGCCTGGGTTAGTTGGAAGTGTATCTGAAAGTAATCGGAAGGTCTCGGGTTCGAACCCAAATTGGGAAAAGAAAAATATTATCAACCACAATTAAAGCTTTACATTGAAATGGAGTTTAATTTTAAAGGCAATAATATAATTGATTTGACTTGAGATGTCAACGTTATGAGTCGTTATAAGAACACACCATGCGAAAACAAAAAAATATCCGCATCGGGGTTATAGTATTTCATTGAGCATAATTGCTGTTGTCTTTATATACTTTAGATTAAGTGAATTTGTATGGTAGCTGACAAATGTACATGGAAGACTCCTTTGTTAGCTACCATGTATTTTGAGAAAAAATAATTTATGAATTATGAATTTATTATTGTCATTCGTTCCTAGTAATTTATACAGTTTTTTTTACCCTATTTTTTTAACTACGGTAGATCTTTGAGGTTTTCTGAGGGTTAAATTTTGACACTTTTGAATATAGTACTACCGTATTGCATTACAGATGTACAGTTATTAATTTATTACTATTAATATTATTATTATTATTATTATTATTATTATTATTATTATTATTATTAATACATCATTGTGTTTGTCTACGCTTAGAATAATAGGCCTAATAATTATAGGTTAAAACAAAATCTAATGTTTGACCTTATACCGAATGTGTATTTATCACATAAATAACAAAAGAAAAACAATCAGTTCGGTATTCACCGAAACCGCAGATTTAGACATGACTGCAAACAAACAATACACAATTTATTAATAGAACGTCGCTTACCATGTATCTCAGACAATATTGAGTCTGACGAAAACGGGAACGATTTTGGTGTATCGGTGACGACAGGTACGATGGTGGTCCCGTGATCATACGAGGGTCCAAGAATGTCCCGGATGAAAAACGAACGTTTCCTACCATAATCAGTCATAATGTTCAGCAAAAAACGGAAAACTTGTTTCGATAAAAATGGTTAACAATGTTTAATTAGAAGTTTATAAATTAAAAACAAGAATAATTCGTTTCGAGGATGCCTTTAACATCTGGTAATTTGCAATCTAACACTTGTTGAAAGTAGAAAACTTGTAAACCTATACTTGTAGCCCTGTTGCAGTAGGTATAATCAATTTGGCTAATCTAACACATCCACATTGTCTGCAGTAATAACCTGGTAATATATGTCCACCTCAGCTTGTAAAATTTGCAAAAAAAAACTTAGCTCTTTAATTTGTTAAAGTTTGCAGAAAGGGAACACAGAATTATCAGTACGTATTTTGAGCACTAACCTCGTTGCAAACTTAAGTTGTAAGAAGTCGTTTGTGGTGTGTTAAACTATATTAGGCGTAGAGCTTGAACGAAATAATTATTTCCACTCTGCAAACAACTGATGTGATATAATCAACGTAAACAGGTTACCACTTCCTAGCACAATTCTGCCTTTATATCTTGGCCTGCAATTTGATTTCTCAAAAGATAGGTCTCGACTAGAACACCACGCGTCGCCACGCGTCTATAATATTACATGGAAGAAGTTAAAATTTAGACACTTTAAACATTGTAGGCGATCGCTTATCTTTCAGGAGCTCTGTGGGCAGAATGAGCGAGTCTCTAAAAATGGAATCATAATTGGAGAACTTTCTTCGATTTATACCCGCTCAGGTATCCTATTAGCCCGGTATTTGCACACATTATCGATGGTTTGGCAATACATCATGGCCTAGGCCATGGTAATACGCATTAATAAGCAATTATTATTGTCACATTTCCACTGTGTTCGTCTAATTGTTGATAATTAAAGCGTTTAGGTTTTCGGTGATGATTGCTGGATACTCCTCCGGTGATTTATTAGACACGTTTCTCAAAGCTTTTTTCACAACAAATACGAAGTCTTATTGACAGGTTGGATCCCCACGAGATGACTAGGTATCAATTCATTTATAGATTGCATGCTTTTAATTAATTGGACGTTTTATTCGATAGCAGCTCGTTAGGCTGATGAGACAGCACCAGATAGGGAGTGACTAAGAACCACCCGGATGATGATGACTTGTGGCTTTTCAAGAATAGGCCTACCTATGGTATCAAAACCCCCCAGAAAAAACGCTAGTGGACAATGATCAGAAGGTGATGACAGATCGGCTATTTGGCAATTTAGTTAATTATAAATATTTACTCACTATAGAGTTAATTTCTTTGACGTAGGCATGCCGATGCTATCTCTTCGTATATTGTTTTCTATGCGACTCAAAATGTGGTGTTGATATGCATATCAAAATTAGTCGGAAAACATCTTTAATTACTATAATTTAGTTGAGTTAACCTCGATACATGAACTTTGATTCACAAGCGATGCTGTCCCAAGTAATCACGTGACCAAACCGTAGAGTAGTAAAGAAAAGCGAAACAAACACTTCAATCATTACAAACCACACGATAGGTATTTACTCAATAATTTGCGCTCGCGTGGGTAAAGTAAAATTCCACGAGAGTAGGCTTAATTGACATTATTCACTATGATTTGTTAGTCACGAAGATCTTTAGTTGGCCACCAATCAACATTCAGTCTACGATTTATAACACAGTAAACAACATATTATGGTCCTTGTTTGAAACTGTTATCATATTTTTGGACCAAAAAGGAATATAAAAATTAGAAAATATAAAAACCCACATATTGATATATGTTGTTAATCATTCCGTTTTTGTTGTTGTTGTTGTTGTTGTTGTGTATAATATATATATACATATATATATATACATATATATACAT
>NW_022699059.1:488502-502327 GCF_011630105.1 Anneissia japonica | reverse complement strand
TATATATACTTGAGGGCTATGTTACATTATGTGGATACAGCATTGCATCGGTAAGTATTAATGCACAGTCTGTCATAAGATTAACCAAATTGAAAAAAAAAAACGATTATTCTGTTTTTTTTAAATATATTGTTTACCAGATTGGTCTTCTCATTGTATGCGTGTGTAGTGTATATTTTGTGTTAGTTTTAGTTTTGGTATAACCTTTAAAGAGTCTTGCAAATTGTTGATTAACATAACATACGGTATAACACAAATGAGCCAATCAACTAAATATGATTTTTCCCTGAGACAATTTAATTTAGAAAAATTTCAATTTTTCGATTTCAATTTCTTTTTCACCATGGGCCAATATATCCTCTAATAACAACCACAAGTTCACAATGTACTAAATTCACAAAAAGATGAACACATTGGAATATTATATAAAGAATTGGAGTGGAGGAGGAAATCCGAGATGAGTCAAAAGTAATGAAATATGCGAGGTTGCAGGGATGAGGGAAGTTATTTAGAAAAATGACAAGTTAGAAACAATCAACAATTGAAATATTGAGCAATATAAATTTACATTTAAACATTTTTTTATTTTTTATTTTATCAGGTTAGATGCTAGGGATTTGTGCCTGGTAGCCTTACAATTATTTTGCGGCCTCTGATGTAGGTTTCACGAAAAGCTAGGCCGTCACTAATTATGCTCGCCTCTGTCGTCGCCTTTACTAAACCCTCTCGGGAAACCATTTATTTTCTCATCTACTCGCCTTTAGTTTATTTACCTGGTAAACTTGTCAATTATGTTTGTTTACCTCTCACCTTTGATTAGCGCAATCTGTCAAAGTGTTTCGACATATCTGACTCATGGTGCTCGATGGGTGCTACTGAAAAACGATGTGCATTGTTCTTACCGGTTTTGCCCCAAAAAGTAAAATAAATTATGCTAGGTTAATAAAGGCTAGTCATTAGGCCACCTGGGGCGGATGCAGGAGGGGTGCAGACGGTGCGATCGCACCCCCTAAATTATATTAAGAAAAATACAAAAAAAGTTTTTAATTATTATAATTATAGCATATTTACAATTTACATTAATAATAGAAAAAATTAAAATACAAAAAACCCAATTTATTTATTGAACATAGAGACTAATTTAATTTTTAAAATATACATAATTTAAAAATAAGCCTATTACAAAATGTCAACAATTCAGAACAAAATCCAATTCTTGTATTTATTTTTCACCTCTTTAATTCTGATGAATACACTTTTATTATAACACTTGTATGATCAATGAAGCTGCAATTGCTTTTAAAAAAATAAGAACAAATATAAGGAATAAGAACGAATTGAGGCCGAGGTCACTGAAATGTCAAATGAGTGTTTTTTAGTTTTTTGGGGTTTTTTTTAATAAAAAAAAAACCAACAAACCTTATCTATACATTATGTGTAGTAGTAGCCTAAATAGTATGTAAGATACATATGCTCAGTACAGTAGGATACTGATGTACAATAATACTTTTCTACCTTTGAAAAGTGTGTAAAATAAGAGCAAAACTAGAACTTTTTCAGTCTGAAATCGGCAACACTGAAACTGGTTTTAAAAAAAAGTGTATTCGTAATAATCGCAATGTGTTTTATCTTGCACTAGTTTCACTGTTCCCTGATAATAATAAATCATTGGAATATAGGCCTAAAGGTGGAAATTTTCACCCAATTTTTGTCCCAGTAGTTTTGGCTTTAGAATTTTTTTTTTACATTCGTACTAAATTTGGTAACTTTTGTCACCTGCAGTGGTGGCGCTACGGGATGGGCAGATAATTTCTTTCCCCCCCCCCCCCCACTCCAATTTACCCCTCCCAGTTTTGTGGGAAAATGAACATTGTAAGATTCGCCAACAAAATTAATCGCTCCGATCGGTCTGTCTGTCATTGGCCACTTAAAAACAATGCATTTATCAAACTTTTTACAATTGTAATGCCTAAATATAAGGCGCGTAGTCCTACTGATCGTTGAAATAAAAATAGCAAGCCCATTAGAAGCGTTAACCGTTGTGTTTTCATAAATCATAATTGTATCTCCGGTCTGCTGTGGAAAAATATATTCTCAGATGTGTATAAGAGACAGCCCCAACACCTTGCAGCTCATCAGGTACCGTAGGCCTAGGCCAACGATTCTGACTGCGTGTGACGGATGGAGTACCATCTATTCCTCTGACATTATGATGCACAGGATTTCGGACCGGAAACAGACGATACGATTGTAAATTACTTCCTACATTAGTACTATGGATAAACACAGACGTTGCCCCTCCCCGTGTGACAGATTATCACACAATCGGAACATGGATTTTAATACTAGGGCATGGTGTGTTCATATGTTTTCGAGAACCTTTTTATTATCACCACTGGCCACAGCCCTAGCAACGAGACGACGTACATGTACATCATCAAAACAACTATCGTCGAAGATAGAGCGAAGGATTGTGCATAAAAATACGCCACGGAATGGATGCTACAAAAAGACCACTACGTATCCCACCGCAGTTTGCAACTTATGCACAGAAGCATGAGTTATTTGAACTGTATAGAGTAAGTAAAGTATATTAAGCTGTTAAAATGAAGCATAATTATGCGCAAATGTAGCCTAGGCCTAGCTTCCACAGATGGCGACGATAGAGCAACCTGCACTCACCGGCCTCGGTTGGACTGCGTGGGTGCTCCATAGCTTGGTTGGCTAGGGAGAGGCTAGGCCTAGGCTAGAAACCCAAGGCTAATCCTAGGCCTAATACTATAGACTAGTAGGGTCTACTTATGAATATTAATATTAGCTAAGTTATTTTGGAACAATGCTGCAAGGTAGATGTTGTTAATCCACACAAATCAATCTTTATAAAAAGGTAGGAAAAAAAAAACGTACTGCACACGTGACACAGTGTGTGAGTGACAGTGACCTTCTTTCAGAGGGAAAAAAAAAGAAAGAAAAAAACAGTAAAATAAATTAACTTTACTAGGCCTAGGTCTATGGCAATGAATGTACATGAAAAATTGGATTCAATGGACAAAATGAAGAGAGAGACAGCTTTATGTAAAATAAATAATGACTTTGAGAATAAAAAAAAATCAGTCAAATCAAAACAGGAATAAACAGAAATGTTAATATTAAGTACCAAATCACCTCAACTACCAAAACAGGTGTATATAGATGACACCACAATTACTGCAAGATTCTTAAGCCTAGGCTAAATGGAAGGATCTACGCCAGTTTTCCAAAACCCAGTTTGCCACATCACAGATATACAGTAGAAATGTAAACCAACAATTATCTACATTGGATTCTTTGTCGGCCAACCATTGTTATGTCTTGTTAACAGTTAGTGAAATTATTATTTTCAGCGCCTTATTTCAAGACTTCTCATTGACAAACCTGATGATCCTTTAAATTTCATCCTTGAGGAATTGAAACGGGAAGACGATGATGGTAAGCATTTGTTGGAAGGTTTTAAATTTTTTTAAATTTAAATTTAATACAATTTAAGAATGACATGTTTATTCATGCATTCATTGATCTTGATAGTATAATTGTAGACTCTGGCTGGAATATCACTCAATGGTTGAATAGTGGCGACAGAGGAGGGACTAGTCCTAGTCAAAGTTTGCAATTTGTTTGCAAAAGGGCAACAGAATTATTGATTGATGTAGAGGAGTAAGGGAGAACATTCCAGTCTTTAGCTGTGTTGGGGAAAAAGGAATATAGGAAGCGATTAGTCTTGGCCATTGGTACCTTTAATGAGAGGGTGTTTGGATTTCTAGTGCACCTATCAGCAGTTGCTCATCTGTTCCAAGTGGTTATCAAACTTCAGGTCAATATTTTGATGAACAATCTTGTGCATCATTACTAGTCTGTGGACTTTCCATCTGTGTTCAAGTGGAGGGAGGTTGATTTCTTTGAGCATAGCAGTAACAGAGGAATCCCACTTGTAGTTGTTGGTAATAAAGCGAGCCGCACATCTTTGAACAGCCTCAACTTTATTGGCTCCTAATATTGGCAAAAAATACTAAACCAATTATTATTATTATAATATACTCAAACTAATTTTGATAATACTTCGTATTCGTTTTCCAAAAACCGAAAGGTCCACTGATTAATCTCTGATAAGTTCCACTGATTAATCTCAGATCCTGATGATGACATAAATAATGTTGAAATATTAAATCCGACACGATGGCGTGCATTTCGATACTTGGAGTATGTATTATACTATCTTCATATTTGTAGTTCCAGCAATTATAATTCAAGGCCCACCTGCATCTGGTAAGACAACGATAGGCAAAATGGTGTCTTCAAAGCTACGGACAGCACACATCACTCAACAGCTTCTACTAGAGGATGATGTATCTCCGCTTGCTGCCAAGGCTAGGGCAATAATAGATAAGAAAGAGGTAAGAAATAATTCAATATTTTCTCTTTTCTTACATTAATAGTCTCTTCAAATGAACAAAGCTCTGGGAAAGCCATTATTTTGGCCTATGTTCTACATGATGTTGGTGGCAGTGTTGGCTTAGAAAAAAAAATATATAAGTTTGCGTGTTTTGCACACGTACCAAAGTTCAAAGGAAATTAAAATGGTGGCGAGGCTAAGCTTTTGCTCTCATTTTTATTCTGTTGCTGGTTATTACTTAATGTATATTTTCAATATTTTTAATAGTAATATTGTTTGAAGGTTTGCATGGCGAAGTATAATATATAATTAATGCTTGCGGTACACCACGTAGATAGTTCTGAAAAGAACTGTTGTTGTTGGTTGAGAATATCTCGACGTTTCGGTTAACTTGCTTCAACCGTCTTCAGGAGAATAATAGTAATATAACAAACTTGTAGTAATGCACCATTTATCTATTACCATTTCTGCCACCTAAAAATTTAAATTATTACTGCATTATTTAAGTCAGCTGTAGGCCTAATTTTGCCTTAGAAACATTCAGTAATGTGAAATATATGCTGCGCATCTTATTCATATCAGTGATAATAATATTCCATCAAATATTTACCACTATAATTAAAATTCTTGATTTAACAATATATCCAATATTTATGAAAATAACTGGATATTTTTTCAATATATTAATACTAAACTTTTGCTTCCATCTATATAAATTGATCTTAGAATTTTTAGATCACATTTTTTATCAAATATTTAATATTCTAAGATTTTGTGTTTTAATATAAAATAAATAATTAATACATAGATACACACAATCCAAAAGAATGATGAAAATTAAAATCTCATCTGCTTTTTTTTTTTTTTTTGATGCTGCAGTCCGTCCCAATGGATCTCTGGGTGAAGTTGATACAGGCACGACTTAAACTCTTTGACTGTGTTAAGAAAGGATGGGTGATGGAAGGCTTCCCTGTAAACAGAGGCCAAGCCCTGGCACTGCAAGAAGTTGGTATAGCACCAAAGCATTATGGTAAAAGAGGCAGATTTATCCACATTCAAATGCACACATGCTTTTCACATACATCAGGCCTATATCAAATGTGGGGGAGGGGTTTATTTATTTATTTGATTTATTTATTTCTTTATTCTTTATACTGGGAAAACCTGTTCAGTAGCTTATCTACTGTTCTCCCACAGGGCCCAGTACAAAAAGTCAACAATAACATTCACAATTCATAAAAACAAGCAACATACATATACCCTAAAAATACATTAACATCCAGATCATAACATTTTTAAAATTGTTAAAATAATATAAGATCAATATGAACATTTATAGATATATTTAAAGAAATACAGCAGCAAAAATGCTAGTTATTAGAATTATTATTATTATTATTATTACCATTATTATTAACACTCTGACCACCAGGGGTTTGAAACAATAGTATCAGCCACCGCCAGACTTTTTAGCGAATTTTAACACTTTTCCGAAGCTCATTGAGAGTGCGTATGTGATCAGAGTGACATGTAATTAATACTACAAGAAACACAAACATCTTAGCTTTACAATGGTACCAAACACTTTATTCTAATCACAATCTATAACCCGTAACAATAAAATGAAAATGACTCACTTCAGAGATTTACGCAATTTTGCCCAATAAAGCTGAGATAATCGCGATTTTGCTACGCTCGATGTAAACAAACACTGACGCCCGAAAGAGACATCAACCAAAGCTACCCTACATGGTATCGCTAGGCTAGTCTAGGCCTAGCTAAAAAAAACATCACTATTTAAAGATTTATGACATTTTAAAAATCATAAATTATACATCTAACATCATCTGATGACATACTTTCGCCAAAATCCGCATGTTAGATTCCGGTCCTAGCCACGGGTTTACGCTAACCAGCGCTAGCTCCGACGCGAATTCTGTCTTTTTTCTTCCATTTTGGATACTTTGAAATAGTGAAATACTTACGGTCCAGACCGAACATAATGTTCAAATTGTTTTACGTGTCAATAATTACCCCATCTATCAAATTCTGTAAAAAAAACCTGAAACATGGCGATCTCCGTGTTTGGCGGTTAAGCGTTGCGTTACCAAACACAGAGATCTCCGTGTTTGGCAGGCAGAGTGTTAAGCGATGGTTGTGTACGCACCACCGAAAGCACAAAAGGTTCACATTTATAAGAAAATTAAAATTGTACTGAATGTAAAATTTTTTATTTTCTTTAATAAAGATTTAAAATTTTTCACCAAACATCAATCATTATGCCAGTATATGGGCATGAAGTAATGAAAAATTTAAGTTGTGGTCCAACTGGCTCTTCCCCCTGACTCCATTTATTCTATTTTGCACACCCTACACTCTCCAAATGGTAATCCTATATATGGCCCTGCAATCACTAACATAGCAAAATATAGATGCAACATGGTCGTTTGTTAGAACAAGCCAGTTTGCATGGTATTCAAGGTCAGTGTCAAGTTAACCCTCTGGATACCGGATTCTTTTGTAGTGCAAACCCTTGAATACCGGATTCTTTTGCAGTGTAACTAGGTTTTTTGCGTTTCTTGAGTATACGTCGTTCTGGTGGATTTTTGGGAACTTTCTGTAAATTATACAGAAAAATGTTTCTAAAAACAAAGAAAGCTTATAGAATAAGCTTTCATTTGATGTATAATTTATATTCTTTCATAATATAATATAATATATATATATAATATAATGGAAATGACAGAAAAATGCTACATATAAATCGTCAGCAAAAACCCCCCAAAAAATAAATTATAGCCAAAAAAAATTGAAACAAATATAAAACATTCCTATTCCACACAGTTATATAATTTATTTACCCAACCATCCATAACTATAAGCACGATCTTTCCATTCAAAAGCATCGACCACCCTCACATTTCTAGGCCTAGGCTCATCTTCATTAAGAACATCTTCGCCGTCAGAACTGCTTGAAGTCCCACCGTCAT
The DNA here is from genome assembly GCF_011630105.1 of Anneissia japonica. NCBI lineage: Eukaryota > Metazoa > Echinodermata > Crinoidea > Comatulida > Comatulidae > Anneissia > Anneissia japonica. The sequence continues at coordinate 494,908 of NW_022699059.1, read as the reverse complement.
CATCGCTATCAGGCACGTCTAAGTCATCTAAAACCTCACCTTCATCGCTTTCTGAATCAAAAATCAGGTCAATCGCTTCCTCAGCTGTGTACACATCTTGTGCGGCCATTTCGGAAAATTTTCGAAATTAATAATGATTTCAAATTGATATTTCTAAACATTTTTATATAAGCGCATTTCATTTCACAGATTTCGAAAGAAAATAGCTTCACGCATGCGTGTTCAAAATTTCTGACGTAATGGAGCTAAAATAAAAACGGAAGAGCGATTTGAAAACCACCTATTTTTTAGTTACTAAATTTCGACTGCAGTCGAAAATGGGAATTCTCGGTTTGAGGTCAATTTCGACTGCAGTCGAAGACGGTATCTAGAAGGTTGATACTGCTGACTCGTACTTCCATACTTATTTATGTTATATTATTTGGATTTACATATTTTTTTTTTCTTACTCTTCTGCTTTTAGTCATTCTTGAAGCACCAGACACTGTCCTCATTGAAAGACAAATGGGCAAAAGAGTAGATCCAGAAACACAAGGTATGATATTATATTTTCAAATTACTTGAATATTGGTTCTACTCTTTTTAAACAGGATAACATCAGTACTTCAACCTCAAAACTTTAAAATCCATAAACAACTATTGTTTTTTTTTAAATTATAATTATTTTTAGATGTGTACCATACCACATTTGACTACCCCTCAAATCCTGAAGTTGAGAAGAGGTTGATAGAGCCTCCGGAAGGTTGCACGGAAGATGAGATGACAGAACGCCTAGTACTATACCACAGGCATGCAGATGGCCTCAAACAGTGCTACCAGAAGTTTGCTAAAACCATCAATGCTGACCAGCCGAAAGCTGATGTTTTTTCACAAGGTAACATTTTTTTTAGTTAATTTTTCTCAGTTTTTTGGTTTAACAAAATTGTGATGTAAATAGTGTAAGGTTTTGGAACACAGTGAATTTCTAGTAGGTGAAATAAGTAGATTGAGATATACTCTCCGTGAAAACACCCACAAAATTCATAATAACATAGATTACAGTAGTTCAAGTTTTACGGAGGGTCACATAATTTCCAAAGCCCAAAATTCACAGGGAACACTAAAATGTGTTAATAAACATTATTTTCTGGAACTCTCTACCCCCCAATGAATTGCCTTTCGTTGCTATTCTTATTTCTCATTAAACAGTGGGCAGTTGGTTTTACAACCATAACATTAGGCTAATGTTATGGTTGTAAAATGATTAGGCCTACCTTTTCCTAAACTTTCACACTGTAAGTTATACCCACTATACATAAAGTGATTCCTGGTTGTGGAATCTGTCTATTGAGTAGTGAAAATTTAATTTAATTAAAGTATAAAATCAGCAATTAAAATACTGAATTTCAAGTGTACTGTACAGTATGACCTCTTTATGGTAAAGTTCCATTCACAGTCTGCATTATTTATATTTAGGTGGTTCACCCACAATTTTACTAATCTTTTTACTTTTACAATACTACTGAATTTTTTCTATTTTCATATTTTATTACCTTATGATTTTAACTTTTTTGATGTATTTTAACAAAAATTAAATGTTTTGCATTTTAGCTTTTTATCATATTTGTAATTAGGTATCTTTTATGCGATTTGTTGTTTTTAGATGTCTTGCATAATTTTATAATTTTGTAAAAGCAGAACCATGTGTAAACCAGGTTGTACACCCTCCTGATATGTTATCCTGTATAAATATGTGGCAAAGACAAGCTAAACCAGTCACTCATCACATCGCATTGCATCTACATATGTCAGTATATAAATAAATAAAGAAAGAACCATCTTATGATTTAGCAATTGATGATTGTTTGAATGTAATGTTCTTTTTTTTCAGTTATGACTGCTTTGAGTACTAAGCATCGAAGCCTGGCCCCACACACGCCACGCATTGTTCTTCTAGGACCAACTGGAAGTGGCAAGAGTGTACAAGCTGCCTTGTTGGCCAGTAAATACAACATAATCAGTGGTGTGTTATATCAAAATTTGTGTTGTCTTCTTAGTACTCAGAATAAAAATAGAATGATGTAGATAATTGAAACTTACAAACTTTAAAATATTAAAGTGTTTTTAATTTTTGAAGATATTATTCTTACTTAAAATCAATTAAAATGCTTATTGGATGTCTAATAATAATAAATAATATTTTGAAGATGTAAATTTTACCTGACTTAATTTAAATGTTAAATGGAAATATGAACGTCTAATAATGTAATCTTGTAAAATCTTTCTTATTAAAAATTTAATTGAGTTTTTTTTAATTATCAATTATTCATTCATGTGACAAATTAAAAATATTGTCTACAGAGAATGTTAGTAACTATGCATTATGGGATAGGGATGTTACTCCACTAAGGTCCAAGTGACCTGCATACCCCAACCCTAATCAAACTATGCATCCTGGGGAAGGGTCGCTACTCCACTAAGAACCTAATGACCCGCATACCCCAAAGCCAACCCTAATCAAACTATGCATCATAGGGTAGGGATGTTACTCCACTACGGTTGTAATGCCCCAACCTACAGTGTATGTTATCATGTAAAACAAATTAAGGTTGTTGTTTATATCATTTTTTATTTTCAGTGTCTTCTGGTCAGCTTGTCAAGGAGGCAATAGCTAATGAGTCAAAGATAGGAGAGGCTATCAAACCATATGTGAACAGAAATATGCCAAGTAAGACTAGTAAAACAAACATACATTGGGACTTTTTTTCCATTCCTGCTCCTATCACTGATCCTGAATTTCTCAATCTAATCTTAAGTCCTTCCTCTTCAAATCACTAAACTTCTCTCTTAAACATCTTCCTGCAGCGTTAAAAAGACTTTTTTGTATTATTTTTGCTTTAATAAACGCTAAAAAAATGTGTTATATTATTATAATTATTAAGACAAGAGTAATTTACCGTCAAATTATGCTGCATTTTTCCATATTATTTAAATATGTAGAACGTTTTAAGATAGTGTTGGCTTTTGTGTATGTGTGGTCTGTCAATTCCTGCGTGATTATTCTTGCTGGGCAATGTTTCCTCATTTTTGTTAACTTGCCAAGCAGGATAGATAATTTGACCAAGGGTAATGATGTTATGCAGCCCTGAATTTGTTTGCTCAACCAGCACTTTTAATGTAAACTTACTTTGGCTTTTAACAGTTTGAAAATGTTATGAGTTCTATGCTTCTTTGTGTGTAATATTAAAAATATTAGATACAAGAATGTGGTGATTCATTGTATGTACACTGACAATATTCTCTAGTAGATTGTTATATATTATTTTTGTTGTTTTCAACAGTACCAGACAATCTTATTCTGAAACTCCTTGAGGATCGTTTGAGCCAGATAGACTGTGTTACAAGCGGCTGGGTATTGCGAGGCTTCCCACGTACCAGAGAACAGGCAGAAAATCTCAGTACTGCAGGTTATGAGCCAAATAGGTAAGGCAGCGTGACACTATATTAAATTAAAATGGTTTTTAGGGAGAAGAAAAATTAATTCAATTTTATTTTTACCATATTAAAGTTGTACAAAAGTAATTGTTATGGTAATTGTTGTTGTTATTGTTGACATGGTCCGCTTTCATCATCATCATCATCATCATCTCATCATCATCATTATCAGTAACTTCATCATCATCAACATCATTATTGCTGTCATTGTCATACCTTCATCGTTGTCTTCATTAGCAGGTCAAAACTGACATGTTCTCCGATTAATAACTGAAATCTAACTGTTTCCTACAGAGTGTTCTGCCTAGATGTACCGAATGACTCTGTTTACGAGAGATTAACATTGCGAATGGCTGACCCAGTAACAGGTATTATGTACCACACTCTCTACAACCCACCACATTCCAGCCACATCAAAGACAGATGTCAACGTCATCCAGATGACTCCGACGAGGCTGTGCAACAAAGATTGTCAGCCTACAATGCATACATAGAAGAGCTGACGGACTTCTATAAGCGGGCCCAGCATATCAATGCCGACCAAGACCCTCACACAGTATTTGAATGTATAGAGAGTATGCTGGTCAACCAACTTCCATCTAATTTGGATAGAGATTGATATCCATGCTATCACAATTTGTATAAGGATTGATCCCCTATTAACAGAAAGTTCAAATTTGTGTTTTCTGAAAATAAAAGCAAATGTTATATTTATTATCATAATGAAATGTCTCACTCAGTTGCACCTTGAAACCTGGCACTCGCTGCCGGGCGTCAAGATTATGTGAAGAACCCAACGCTATGGCGCGCGCACAACTAATCGTTTTTAATGACGATCCTGTCGGACTACCACCAACAATCAGCAGACGGCATCGCGTCGTCTAGCACTCACATAGAGCGGATTTGCATTCGTTGTGTAATGATCGCACGATTGTCGTACAACGTAGTGACTGCCCGGCTTAAGACAACACCACGTCTTACTATACTGTAGTCAATTGGAAGCTCTTTCTCTTTGAAAGAAATTAACTGTTAAACATTATATATCGATTGTATAATAAATTTTTGTTTGTGTAAATATGCAGTTATTTTGTTTTTGTTTTTTAATTAGCAGTGCTGACTGCACCTTTACATTACATATGCTCTAAATAAGAGGAACAAATAAAAAATTAGTGTTCTTTGATAATAATTGTTGTAATTAGTTATGCTGTCTATGTTTTGTCTGATATCAAATTTGTGATTGTTAAATATTGTTTGAAGATTTGTATGCTTGCGGTACTCCACGTAGATAGTTCTGACAAGAACTGTTGTTGGTTGAGAATTTCTCGACGTTTTGATTGAGTGCTTCAATCGTACACCAATGATCATTAAGGCCATGCTAGGAGAGGGGCTAGCAGAAGGGAACAAAAAAAGTTATCTATAGTCATGTACTCAAACACACAACATAGTGTATGTTGGGATAAATCTGAACTGATATCCCCATAGCAGGCTCGAGGGTGTGTGAATAATGTTCATGAGGTACTCTCCCATATATAATACTAATAGGAAGATTTTTTTTAAAGGGCATCATATTCTTACTGGTATGACTCAAGAAAAAATAAAGATAATAAATGCCTATGCCCTGTACATGATGCTAAAGAGTGGGCACAGAAAAAAGCATTCAGGTTAAAAATTCTATATCTGGACACAGAATGTGGTAGCATTGATGAAATTACAATTCGTAATATCATTTTAAGTCATGGGAATAGACAGATGTAGTTCTACTGTGAAAATGATATATTGTTCAAAATGCAATTAAGTTGCTTATTCCTCCATGAATAAATAAAGTGCAGGAAACACTATGTACAAGGAATAACAATGATAACTAAAATTATATCTACACGACGTGCAGTATTGAGAAATATTAACAATATGCAATTAATTAATTAGGCCTAGAACATGTTCTATGAATACACATGATACAGTATGCTATGAATTATCTATGGAAATACAGTAGGCCTCCTATGCCTACACAAATAACATCGCGTTTCGACAAACTTATTGCTCGTACAATTTAATTTACACTTACCAAATTCAGTCTGAAGCATAATCAATTATTTATCACGCTCCAGGTCAGTTATACTATCTCTTGAATTGTTAAAATGCTGTAATTAAATCCCGTGTTTTCTTCTGGTAGACCTTACAGCGGTTATACTCAGACAGACCATATAGATACCTCCATGTACAGATCTAACAGGTGAGACAGAGCACTAACATTCAAGGGCTATCCAGCTTTTTTTGTAAAAGAGTGGGGAGGGGCACAATGTTGTTAAATGTGGCTAGTTTTACAGCGATTCAGTGGTCATACCGTGGAAACTTTGTTTACCTGGATGCCCAGAAAAAATATGAAATAATTATGATGATGATGATGATGATGATGATGATGAAGATGAAACTTTGTTTAAAGTGAGTCCAATTTGGAATCAATGGAAAATAAAGGCCCCGGTAAGGGTGCAGGGGAAAAGCCCCGAGAAAAATCAGTAGTTTCGATTTGGTATAGACTAATTAGGGTTGCTATATTTAGTCTTATAAAATAGTAATACTTCAGAAAGCAAAGCCATATCTTCCCATTGAGCATGGGGACTAAAAAGCTGGGCAATTTGATGGTTCTGGTTGTAGCGTATAGGCATGTTTGGTATTGATTTAATTTTAGTTATCGTTGCTGTGCATTGCATTGGAATTGTTGATTTTGTCGGGTCGCCAACCCGTTACAAATCTCGACATCCCCACCACCACTTGTCTGACACCGCGACGAGGTCATCGGACTAAATTAATATTCAAATCCAATCAAAGATGTTATTATGATTGCTGTTCCCTAATGTTGTAGTCTAAAAGTATAATTTTGGGATGCCCGAAAATAGCAACTGGCAATTATAGAGCCAAATACCACTCCCCA
>NW_022699059.1:486639-488238 GCF_011630105.1 Anneissia japonica | reverse complement strand
CAACATTTCATACATAGTTAATTGTAATTATATGTTTATACCTCTAAACATTGTCAAAATTACAATTTTTTTAGGGTGTAGACTTTTCTGCTATTTGCCATTGTTTCTTATTTGATATTTTTAATTGTAATATTTCTACCTTTAATGTAATAGGCCTATGTATGTAATATTTAATATGTGAAACTGAATTTTTATGTAATTTTATGTACCGTATTTTTACATTTATTTTTTTTATCATTTTGTATATTTCCTGGTTTTTTTTTTCGCGGTTCCGACGGCCCTGCCACCAGAAGGACCCCACTGGAAATAAGCCTTCTTCTAGACTTTCGTGGGCTATCCTTTACACCGAATAAATCCAATCCAATCCCATCATTTGAATATTTAGAGTTGCTACAGTAGTGGCAGGTGACAGATTTAATACTAGAATTAGAGGAAGAGTCTAATGGTGGAATGGGCTATGATGTTTATGAATTAAAAGGCATGACATGAAATTGAAACACTAAAAAGAGGACATAACTAAGACATAGGTATCGAAGTAAAGTTTCCAATAAGATGTGAACAAAATAAGAGAAATTTGGGAAGATATGTATGTATATTATAAAATATACAGTATGTTATCAGAAAGTCAAGAAAGAAAACCATTGTACAATGCTTCATATAAATTAAAAACAGATGGCTTGATGCAAAATGAAAGAAAAAGAGGAAGATATGTTTATCAAATCTTAAGTCCCTAAACTAATGTTTAGTCTCAGTCTATATAGTGATTGTTACCATAGTGAGGACACTGTATTTTTCTATACCACTGTTTCATAATTTGTTTAATCATAAATGTATGTGGGATTATTTTGAGATGTATTATAACTGAATTTTATCTTATGATATTAATAACATTATTACATTTTAATTTTTCATTATACATTAAAGTGTGCGTAGAAATGGTTGTTATGGTAATGACGTTTTGTTCTACAAACCACTGCATAAATTTCCAAAATTATTTTATATGGAAATTAAAAACCATATTGAGATGATATACATGAAATTATATTTGAAATTGATTATTAATGTTCTCCTATGATATTTAAGTTTTATATATTTTAGTGGTAATGATTTACTGTTGGTCTGATAAAATGAAATAAATATTAATAAACATTTAATAAACATTTTTCATTAAACTTACAAGTTTTCAATAAGTTTGCTAGCAATGGTTGCTATGGTGATTACCTATTTTTAACATTATTATCTACACCTTTTTTTAAACAAAGACCGTGTGTTATTTAAAAAATCTAAAGCCAAATAAACAGAAATTCTAGTGTCTTTTATTCATTGCTATGGCGATAACTATCAATATTGTATTCACATTAAGATGTTATCTTTCATTTATGTTATCTTACAATATTAATATTTACTAAACATCTCTCACGAAACCTTTAAATATGTTAATAAATTTCAGGTTTTCATTTTAATAATTTACCAAAAAATAGGATATTTCAATTAGCAACCGTTGCTATGGTGATAACCTTGCTTTCATACTAAATTGTGTTATCTTAGGATATTTAATAAACATTTTTTCATAAATCCTATACTAATTTATTATACTTT
>NW_022699059.1:466560-478379 GCF_011630105.1 Anneissia japonica | reverse complement strand
CCACAAGGTTGTGCCTGTCACGCTGGCTGGAAAGGACTTAGCTGTGAAACGGGTAAGATTACTAAAGGATTGAGATTTACAAAAAGTAGTCTAATAATCAAGTATGTTAAACGTAGATAATCTGTAATATTGGCTCTCCTGAAGTTCAATATGTTTTATTCAATCTCAAATGGCAGCATTAGCGCTGAATTACATGAGAATACAAAAAGATTACAAAATTGAGAACATTAAAATTAAATTGAGACCTATAAAAAACTAGAAATATGATAAAATTCATTAGAGCAAACATTAGAATTCTATGTACATAATAAAATATCCAAACAACACAATGAATAACGATAAGATTATGATTTGTATAAAATTACACATTAGTAGATATAAAAATATAAACAATTTATATTAAATTGACTAGAAAAAAATAACTGTAAGTTTTCATACTGAGGAATTACATGAGTTGAATCAGTATATTGAAACAAGAGCCCCGCCTAAATTCTACTATATAGGCAAAATTTGGAAACCGCAATAAAGAAGTTACAGTTACCATATAAGTTAAAAGAACCACGACAATCAACCAATAAACCAGAAGATAGTTAACTTTTAATCCAGAGGTGACGGAACTAGGGGGTGCTGTGTTATGGAGAGTAATGTGTGACCGGAAATGGTCTGCAGTCAGTTGGTTGTTACCATTCGCCAGTGATGTTGGTATATAGTACAGCAATATGAAACTATTATGTAGGCCTAATGAATGAATAAAGTTCGGAGTTTGTCGGGTGAAATGATTATTTCACATTTTAAGTCCTCCCTAAATTCATAAGTGTAAGCTAAATTACGGTGATTAATTTAATTAGCGAAGATATGGAGACAATTATTTCGAATCCCTCTTTCCAAGAGGGGATGCAAATGCTTTGTGAAAATGAGTACGCTGCGGTACTCATTTTCACAAAGAATTACACACAACTGGTTCGCTAACAATTATGTCAATGTTACATGAACACCTGGGAAGGAAGGTGCAATCACGTTGTTACCTAGCAAACGTCTGTACTGTATGGGGAGGGGCTGCTGATGTACTGTGCAGCGGGGGACGATGAGGCATAAGACTAGGCCTAGTAGGCCTAACTAAGACAGTGGAATTATATGTGATAGAAAGTACACTTTCGGAAGAAATAAATTAAAATAAGAAATAAAAATAAATAAGAATAATTCATTTGCAGAGGTACCTTATTTAAGTATGTTAACCCGTATGTTATATGCAATAATAATACTACTACTACTAATAATAATAATAATAATAATAATAATAATAATAATAATAATAATAATAATATTAATAATGCTGATGATGATGATGATTGCAATTACAACGATAATGATAATGACCAGAATTTTAATACAAGAAATGTATATCCAATTACCATTGTTTATATTGCAGTATGTTTTTATTTTTCAATATATTAATGATATATTGTTGTATTCAGATTGTGAAAAAGGTAAGTATGGCGCTGACTGTCAACAAGATTGTCATTGTGATGCTACTGAGTGTGATCCATCCAGAGGCTGTTATGTGAATGCAAAATGCCACCCTGGTTACATAGGGGAAAGATGCTTAGGTATAAAATGTTTAATTCACAATCTCAATGAATTTGTTTATCTTGGCAGAACTACTGATCATATTTATCTTTATACATCTTATAATTGATAATCAACAAAATATATAAACATTATTATGACGGTTCATCGCAGCTGTGCAGTTCGCTTAGACAAGGCACTTTATCTACGATTGTCTCTCTCCACACAGGAGTACAAGTGGGTTCCTGGTAGGTTCAAACACAAAATGCGCTGATTACAGCTGCAATATTATGGAATTCTCCCCAGAGACCTGAGTGTGTTTTTCATATGTGCTTTATCCAATGACCGGGGGTAATAATATTGAGCGCATAGAGGTCTCTAAAACAATATGCGCTCTAAAAGTCAACAATAATATTATTATTATTTATTTATGATTTTTTTTTTGTTTTATGAACATAATGGCCATTTATTTATTTTAGCTACAGTAATTGCATGACGTTCCATTAATTGGTTTGTGTCTATATTCATGTGAACGCAATATGCGACCCTGACTACACAGGCATAAGATGTAGGTAACAGGCAATCCCAACATCACAAACCTGTCAGTTTGCTTGATAAATCGCTACTGTTTCTATCTCGGTCTTTCTAATTGATTGTTTCTATTCCTAAATTTCACAATAATAATTACCTTGTATATGCATACATTTGAGAATATTTGGATGAACCCTAATGAAAGGTACACATGTATTACTGAAATATATGTGTAAAAACATTATTATAAACTATCATTTTTAGGTCGATAAAAATTTCTGACTTTAATTATTTATTTACACGTGGTTAAGGTGTGGATAGGCGCAAACTGAATATGGTAGGTTTCACTCCAACTCCTGCTGTTAATGATACTGCAAAAACTGACATTCGTGGTTATACACTGGGAAACGACCAAACAACGAACATCACACTGAATATTAGGCCTACACTCTTGGTCAATCTGGATCATCTGTCGGGAAAAACTCTTTGTAATAATTCAGATTTAAACGATTTTGCTGACGTTGATTGTACACTCAAAACCATTGAGAGTGCTTCGTCCACTTTCCGTAAAGCTGAAATTAGTTCCAAAATTACTAACTCCTCTGTTGAAGCCCGAGTTGGTGTATTTACTGCTGCTGCGTACCCAAAGAAAGGTATTCGAAATGACACTGCTACAATCATAGTTCATCATGAAAATGGTAAGTTCATTATATTTTCATTGTTTGTGTATCAGCAGACAGCAAATACATCTTAATAATACCACAACATAATAATAATAATAATAATAATAATAATAATAATAATAATAATAATAATAATAATAATAATAATAATAATAATAATAATAATACAGAAAATGTTGTAAAACATGATATTTATGAGCTCTTATAATAATTCTTATAGAAATATGGACAAAAACTTTAGTTGTATTTGTCATATTTAAAGAAAAAAATAAATAGTTAGGAAAAAACGCATTAATTAATATCAAAATATAACGCCGTTCTACATATTGTGAATATTTTTTTTCATGATTTTTAACTTCATAATTTTCCGTATGATTTCATTTTTGTTTTTTGCGTTATTTTACCTTAGACTTTTTAAATCAGCTTTTTTGGCAATGTGGAAAAGCCCGGCCCTATGTTCTGTTTTACGAACAGACATAGTAAGTCTAGTTATTATTACTAGATCTAGAGAGTGAAAACAATTGCTTAATATGTATATTTAAGTATACTTACTAGCCTTTAATTTAACATTTTAATGAGAAAAACATTTCATCAATTAATGAAGAGCTAAATTATAACTTTTCCGCATTTTTTGCATTGACTCTTAACTTGATTAATAATCAATGGCCGTATTCGATGGTCGTTCTTCGTTAAAACCACGCCCACCTGCGCAGCGGTAAAATCCTACTCAAACGAAGACGACCAGTCGAATAGAACACTTGTAAATACTCGACAAAACAAAATGGTCGTATAGTTACCACGATACACGTTGCGTAATCAAGATTGCTTCAAATTGTGGTAGTATGGGTTTTTCGTAAAAAAAATATTTTCATCCAGTTTTTGAATTCTATTAGCCTACAATTATTTTTTGACTCCATGTGGGTAAATATTATAATTTTTATTTTATGAAATTTAATCCAAGTTATATTAACGCAGATGTTGTTTATAACTTAACGCTGATTGTAACGCACTCTGGTTTACGTTAATTTTCGTTGTCAACGAAGTCTATTTAACGAATCAGTCGAATAAAAATAATACTCAACGAAAATTCGTACTCAACGAAATGAACCAGTCGAATAAGCCGAATAAAAAGGATTTTTTTTACAGTAATTTAACAGAGTGATTTTTAAATCAAATAATATGAAGTACCGTACCAAACACTTTCTTTGTAAAATTGTTACTAATGACCTCATTACATACATGCCTACACGCCCTCTTCGTAACCCTCCACACACCGCTCACACCAACACAACTACAGGCAAACATTCTTTGATTGAAAATATATATCTTGGTATCTTTATTTAACATAAAAAGTAAATGAAATCACAGTTAACAAAAATAAAATTATTGTAACATTAATTTACAAGCATAATGATATAATTAAAAATTACTTTTTACAAAACAACCACGATAGTATAATATAAAAAACATTAAAAATTATTACAAAATATACATATTAAAATTGTTCCTATAGATTATTTTATTAATTAAAGGCCTATATTCAAATTTTCCAAAAAATTGAAATGACATTACAGATTAAACAAATAACATCCTAATAAAAATTGTTAACATCATAAAAAATTAAGAAATAAAACAATTGCTACATTATAAAATCAAAAACATTTTTTTAAAACTCAAATTAAATTTTTAGAGTTTAAAGAAATTATTATTTGACTAGGCGTTTAAAAAGCAAAGAAATAACTTACAGTACGTATTTTTATCCAAAGCGTCTGTAATACCGATTGTTCGTACTAAGACCGTTAGTATATGGGATAGTAACGTTACACTTGTTGTCGATCAACGTAACGCAAGCATTGAAAACTTACGATGGGCGAAGAACGGAAATTATAACATAGAATGGGACAACTTGACGGAGATTTCGTTAGAAAATATTACATTGGATGATGCCGGGGTTTATGAATGTTATATAAATGACAGCTGGAACGAAGGAAAACACGCTTTCATGCATCTGATAGTAAGAGGTAGATTATATTTTATTTGAACTTCTACTACATGTTCATTCCTTTTAATATTCTGGTTAAAAGTCACACATAAGCAGATAAATGTCGGCCTTATTATAAAATATATGAGATGGGTGGAAAAAGTAATGGAGGGCGGGCATTACGAGAGGGAGTTAGAAAAGAAATAATGGATAAAATGAATTAAATATTGGATGAAATATAGCTTACATGAATATATGACTGTGTGGCTACCTTAATGTTTGCCACTACGAACATGTGTTTTTTTTGTGTTAAGATTTGCCAGTTTCATTATAATATAATATAACTGGCAAATCTAAACCAAAAAAATAACATATAACGGAACGCTTTTATTTCGTTTTAGACGAGTTAACAAATTATTTATAAACTGTAGAAATTATTTAATTGTATCCTCTTTTGTCGTTGACTTTATACAAAACATTGTTTTTTTTTACAAATTTGATGTTGTAATATATGAATTTCACTTTATTATTAGTATTTAACGAGTTGATTTGTGTTTCAGAATGTCCACATAACAAGTGGTCTCCACCTAACTGTACCATGGATTGTGAAGTATGCTACAACGGAGGAGTATGTGATACAGTCATCGGAACCTGTATATGTCCTTCAGGATTTACCGGAGCTAGTTGCAAAACATGTTAGTACACCAATGTCAATTATTTCTGTTAACTCTAAATGTAAACAGGACGTCAACAAATCCGAAATACCGGTATTATTATTACACAAATCTACATAATGCTATAATGGATCGCCTGTGATACATAGGCCTACTGTACATCAGAACGTTTTTGTCATTCAAGATTTGCAGGAAGTAATCCGGAAGGCACAAGAGGTTGCGGGTTCGATTCCAACCAGCGACCTTTTTCTTCATGCGACTATGATAACGAACTTTCGTTGAAGAGCTATGTTTGATACGATTTATAACATCATTTCCTTTATATTTGAGGACTGTATTATTATTTATTTAATATATAGGCCTATATATATATATGTATATATATATATATGTGTATATATGTATATGTGTATATATATATGTTTGTTTTTCAGCTTCTGGTGGTAATCGTTTTGGGCGTGATGGTCTAACCCCATGTGAAAGTGGTAACGATGACGGATGCAAAGGGAATCTGTTTTGTCCGCCTATGCCACAAGGTTGTGCCTGTCACGCTGGCTGGAAAGGACTTAGCTGTGAAACGGGTAAGATTACTAAAGGATTGAGATTTACAAAAAAAAAGTAGTCTAATAATCAAGTATGTTAAACGTAAATAATCTGTAATATTGGCTTTCCTGAAGTTAAAAGAACCACGACAATAAACCAATAAGTCAGAAGATAGTTAACTTTTAATCCAGATACCCACCCGTATGTTATATTGCAGCAATAATAATAATAGTAATAATAATAATAATAATAATAATAATAATGATAATGATAATGATAATGATAATGATAATGCTGCTGCTGCTGCTGATGATGATGATGATGATGAAGATTACAGTGACGATGACATGACAACGACAATGACCAAAATTGTAATACAAGAAATATATATATGCAATTACCAGTAATTTTTAAAATATATTAATGACATATTGTTGTATTCAGAATGTGAAGCTGGCAAGTATGGCGCTGACTGTCTACAAGATTGTCATTGTAATGCTACTGAGTGTCAGAGTCTGTAATGTGACTGCAACATGCCACCCTGGCTACACAGGCGAAAGATGTTTAGGTAAACAATATTAAAATCACAATCCCAATCAATTTGTTTATCTTGTCAGAACTACTGATTATCTTTATCTTTATGCATCTTATAATTGCTAATCAACAAAAATATATAAATATTATTATGACGGTTTATCGCCGTGCAGTTCGCTTGGACAAGGCACTTTATCTACGGTTGTCTCTTTCCACCAAGGAGTATAAGTGGGTACATGGTAGGTTCAAACACAAAATGCGCTGATTACAGCTGCAATATTATGGAATTCTCCCCAGGGACCTGAGTGTGTATCATATGTGCTTGACCCAATGACCGGGGGTAATACTATTAAGCGCATGGAGATCTCTAAAACAATATGCGCTCTAAAAGTCGACAATATTGTTATTATTATTATTTATTTATTTTATATAAGGGCGATATATAGAAAAATGTCATCTAGATATTAATGTCGCTTCAAATATGAAAGTGTGAACAAGTTCTTGTAGTTGTTTAATCGTTTAAATTGCAGATAAAGATACCAGCGAGTATTCGAATGATACGGCCTCTGGTGTGAGAACAACTAATGGTAACGTACTTAGTGTCAAATTAACATGGACCTGTAATAATAATTACAGCTCCATGATAGTTTGTTAAAGTGTATCAGTCAATCGCGAACTCTGCCGGTGAATATGATGAAGAATGGTATAGGTTAGTTTTATTTAAGATACATATACACCATGGAGGATATATATATTATGATATATTTCCTCCATGGTATCGACTAACCAATTTTTTTACAGCATTACTGAGATTAATTGAATTTTTTAACGGGCATGGTAGTTTTCGGAGATTTTTCAGATTGTAATCGACCAGGTTATTGAAGCAGATGCAACATATATCAATGGACCAGAACTGTTTTGAAAAGGGAATTGGAAGTCTTGCAACACACATATTTGGATCTATGGTTTCCGACGCAGTCTTCCAAGAATGGACATCTGGATAACGAATAGACGAACTGAAAAAAATACACGACGAGAATAATCACGTTTAAAAAAGTAATGACTGTTTGAATAATTAACAATAATGTTTGTTAAAAGTTTAATAATAAATCCTATAATAAGTAATATTATATATTTTTCAATGAAGATGTTTCTCATACAATTTACTATCATGTGATTTACTATTATTCATTGCGCAATTTTTCAAGGGTGTACACTACAAGCCGAACAGTAGTCGGAAAGTATTGGGTTCAGATCCCGAATGTGACAATACGTTTTTCTCAAAAATTTATTAAATTTTTTTAGACAAAAATTTCATTGATGGAACGTACTGAACGAATCTGGACATTGTGTCACATTAATTTCGTCCCCAAATTTTCGGATAAATTTATCGTCCTTTTTGCAGATTCAATTGCAATTTCTCATCATCTTCCATGTCACAAGTTTATTTTTGTAGATTTCCTCTTAAAGTCAATTTTTATAACTTGCGCCGTTTCTTTTATTTGTTTTTTGTACAGTAATGAATTATAAACACACCGTCGCCTTGTATCGTTAACGTTTTGAATGTAACTACCAGTACTCTATAATCGTGTATGTATGAGTTAATGAAAACGAAAAACCATCGAAAAGAGACAAATAAAGGATGGTAATTTCCAAAACAAGAAAAAAAAAACTATCTTGCATCTCTTTTCATTCCGTCATATATTTTGTTTTCTATAGGTATCATACCCAGTACAGAAACGGATTGAAACTACAAATAATGGCGTCTTTTATCTTCGCTAATGATTATTCAGGAGTTTCAACAAGAGAGGCATCAGCATCGACCTCAATTTACTGATATGATTATGGAGATAATACTTACATGTATTACATGACATTTATATGATACGATTAGGCATATGTGAGGTCTCACCACGAAATGAGATGCATCGTTGGTGAAATCATATTGAGATATTCACCAAAACAGGCCAAAATCAACATTTTTACAAAATTTTGATTTTAATGTTTTTGAATAACTTGATACTTATATTTTATGATTGTATACTTTGTAAGTGAATTTTCTTGCCAAAACAGTGTTCTCTGCACATATTCTTTAATTCTAGTCATATTATTTGTACAGGTTAGTTTATCTTTGAGGCCGATTTTCTCAAAACTTGGTTCTTATACACCTAAACTTTAAATGCTTACATCTCTGGATTTACTTATAGTAGGGAAGCCATTCAAAGACTAAATGAAAGCTTATAATGTGATCTACCCAAATATAATATAAACTCAATTTTTAAATTTCTAACCATGAGACTCATTTTGTGGTGAGACCTCACATATGGTTTGTTCGTTATTTCAAAACCATATAGAATGAGACTGTTGCAGTGTATCCTGTTGCCAATATCAACGACATTCGTATTGTGTCATGCCATGTCTTACACAATTTCATAAATTGGTGGTGTTTTTGTGAGCTTTTTGTCATTTTTTATAGAATGATAAATAGTATTATCTTTTATTACTAATTAATTTTATTTATTCATAAATTTCTCTGTAAAGCAATAGACCTACCAACAACTAACGTTACTATGCACTTGCCATTTTTATTCTGTAACGGCAAGACGTCTCCGTAAAATACTTATAAGAAACATAGCTTAAAAGGCATGGCAGTTTATCAAGTCAAAATAAAGAATTTTAGAATATTGTACTATAATCGATTAATAAATATGAATGACAACAGATGTCCTAATAATATTGTTACTTGAAACGACCTTTCAAAAACGTAAGAACGATCTTTGCATTAATAGATAATTATTATGGGATATAAAGGCTTCAATTATGCTGAGCAGCATTAATTTTATTTTCTTGATGATTTGACTGTTTACAGTATATTGATATCATATTCATATTTTTTCTACTATTTGCAAGTTACAATTACAAACTAGCAGCGATGACTTTTTTTTATCATTGCTATTATTATTATTATTAATAATAATAATATTATTATTATTATTATTATATTATTACTATTATTATTATTATTATTCATTATTTTATAAACAATTTTTGATTTTCATTTTTCTGTTTTATCTTTTATTCTTTAGTCTTAAATGTATCTACAGAGGGTCCAAATTGATTAGCTCTAGCTGGATGAACCACCCTTAAATATTGTTGAAATAAATTATTATTATTATTATTATTATTATTATTATTATTGGATGTTTTATAATCAGTTATCAAAAAGGCCAATATTTGTTTTATTATTATTTATCCTGTGGTGTGTATTAACCAAACAATATCAAAACTACTAATCAACCATTTTTTAATAATCGATAATCAACCAACCAATCAACTTTCCAATCAATATTTAAATAAATACATCAATAAACAAACCTGCCAATAAATGGGTAAATAATTCTCTCCAGCAAATCGATAAATGTGTGTTGATCATTACTCTTTATTTTGGGGACACCATCAATCAATAAAAAACCAATCTACAATCAATCAATCTATCTATAACCAAACAATTCGATCAATCAATCAACCAGCCAACCAACATCAGTCAACTAATTTGTCAATCGATAATCCAGCAAGTTGGATTTAGGTATTGTAATTCTAAATGTGTCCTTGGTATTTTTATTGATTTTTCTAAGGCTTTTGATACAAAATCACAATATTTTAATTTCTACATTAGGTCATTATGGAGTTGGGGATCGCCCTTTGCATTGGGTTTCTGACTATCTTAGTAACATAATATGTTGCTAAGATAGTACCGGTAATAGATTATTTCAGTTTGTGTCTTCTAATATAATTTGAAGTCCAATACGTTAGCTAACAAATGTGGTGTTCCTCAGGGATCGGTACTGGGAGTTATTTATTTTTATCCATATTAATGATCTACCAAATTCTACTGTTTTGTTTGTTTGTTTTTGTTTTTGTTTTTTTTTTCTTAGGCTTTTTGCCGATGATTCAAACTTTTTGAAACTTTTAGTTGGTAATAAGTTAGATCTTGACGAAGCCAATGTCCATTTCCAGAAGGTAATAGACTGGTGAAATGCCTACAAATTAACTTTTTGAAACTTTTAGTTGGTAATACGTTAGATCTTGACGAAGCCAATGTCCATTTCCAGAAGGTAATATACTGGTGAAATGCCTACAAATTAACAGTTAATATAAAAAATAAGTTTTTAATTTTCGTTCAAGAAATAAGAATATTATTATAAACGGCTCAATCAAGATCAAGGATAATCTAATTTCTGAAACTGATTCAATTCCCTTTATCAATATTATTTTGGACAATTTTCTTTTAACAACAAATTAATGATTTGAATAATAAACCTAAGAAACGAGTAGGCATTCCTAAGATTATTTATCTATGCTTTACAATGCTTCCATCCAACCTTATTGACTTATGGCATGAAGATATGGGGCAGCACTTTAAATCTCTTTTAGTTACTCAAAGAAATGTGTGCTAGATGTATAACTTTTTCGAATTTCAAAGCTCATTCTTTCCCCTTATTTTACTTTCTTCAAATATTACTTCATAACTTATGTGTTTCTAAGTTATTTCCTATCTAGTTAATAACTGATTTCCTCATGATTTAAACGATTATTTTGATATTACTGATCATAAATATTATAAAAGATTTAACAATGATTTGAATTCTGCCATCCCTCCAGGTCATAAAAATCCTAGTAAATTGAGAATTACTTCTTCGGGCGTTATCATTTGAAATAAAATTCCACTTAAATTAAGCTTAAATAAATAGCTCTGTTCAATTTGAGGAATTACTTTCATCACAGTATATTTGAATGATGCCATTTAATTTCAGTTTTTGTTATTTTTTAAATATAATTATACATATTTAAATGTGTTATAATTATTAGTATTTAAATGTGCTATAATTATGATGATTGTAACTAAGAGAGGCCGGCCAAGCTTGATTACCATCTATTTCCTGGCCACATTTTGTATTTGCTTATGTACGTACAATAAAGTTATGATAACAAATTTAATCAATCAACCAAAAACATACTTATCAGTTAATCAATCAATCTAAATCCAACTAATCGATCAATGAACCAGCCAACATATCTGAATAATAAAATATTATTAAAGATTTTCCTTGTTTAATAGTTAGAATAATATATTTCTTTTTTTTTTCTTTATTAGAGTTTCTTAATGATAAATATATCAAGCGTTAATGCATTGCTATGAACACCTTTTCTGACGATAATTATTTACTATGCTGTAGTATTATTAATATATTTTGAATGATTTTTAACACGATAGATTTTTTTTTTTTTGTACTGTTTTCTTTTGGC
>NW_022699059.1:461921-465960 GCF_011630105.1 Anneissia japonica | reverse complement strand
GGCCCAAACTAGTCCCACGACCATTAATGATTACAGAGCCAAACCAAGCCAATATATATACACAGTCAAGGCGAGCGTCATGACCATTAGACCACAGAGGCTTCAAATCTGAACCCAGGCTAGCTATTTATTTTTCTAAAATCCATATTGTTATATAGTATTCGTTTCCTATTATATTTATATATAACATGGTTTAGATTTGACCTATTATATAATGATTTATATACATACATACATACCGTACATATATGTATATACATTTAAATATATATATATATATGCCTATGTACATACATACATATAATGTACATATAAATGTATATATATATGTGTGGGTGTGTGTATGTGTGTGTATGTATATATAGATATATATATATATACGCTGTATATATACAGTATATAGGCCTGTATGTATTCAAATATATATACATATATGTAATGTATATATAATATATATTTAAATATATTTATACATATAATGTATATTTAAAATGTATATTAACTTCTTTATATATATATTATATTAACTTTCTTATATATATACAGTATATATATATATATACATACAGTATATGTATGTATGTACGTATATAATAAATATATCTAAAGATAGGTCGAAATATTTGTTTTCTCCAATAAATTGTTTCTAAAGTCCATACATATGGTATTCGTTTCTTATTATTTCAGATACATGAAGACGGTTTCGATTTTATCTATTATATCATGATGTATACATTATATATATATATATATATATATATACATATATATATATGGTGTATATATATATATGTACATTATATAGGCCTATATATAATATATATAATAATATAATACATATTATATAGTAGAAAATATTTAATGTCTATAACTCATTAAGCATTGTCATGATTATTTCGTTATTATTGTCATTATAATTATTATTATTTATATTACCGTATACCTTTTATATTTTTAATAATATTATTTTTATTATTGTTGTTTTAATTATTGTAAGTGAATGTAAATGAAAAGAAATAACGAAGGCAACGATATAAAGCACTTTAACTTTGGCTTTGCATTCAAATCTCTTTTGGCAAATATTCAGTATATACACTGTAAATTGGGGCCGATTTGACTACTTGGGGCCAAGTTGACTTGGGACCGAGTTGACTTGGGACCGAGTTGACATGGGGCCGAGTTGACTTGGGGCCTAGTTGACATGGGGCCGAGTTGACATGGGGCCGAGTTGACTTGGGGCCGAGTTGACTTGGGGCCGAGTTGATTTGGGGCCGACGAGTGGACTTGGGACCGAGTTGACTGGGGCCGAGTTGACTTGGGGCCAAGTTGATCTGCTCCCTTACTTACGTTTACTATTTACCGTAGCTGCTGCTTATCAAATTTGTAACCTTAACGCGCGATTCAGCCATTACTTTCCACACACACACCCATACACACACACCTACCGTATATATATATATATATATATATATATATATATATATACATACATATGTGTGTGCGTGGGTGTGTGTTTGTGGGGGTGTAGGTGTGTGTGTTGGTGTGTGTGTGTATATAATGTATATGTATAGATATGTATATAATAATATATATATACATATATGGTAAAAACAAAAAGACTATATACAATATATATACTTTACCTTAAATTCAAGTGTAAAAAGTTGTTTTTCCATCGTTTTGAATAAGTTAGTTCATGCTTGAAGAACTAAGTTATTATATTCCAATAATGTTATAAAAATAGATAGCTATTATTAAGACCAGCCACCAGTTGAGAAACTGCTTACAGGCGTCTTTGTAACGTACTCCTTTTTATTATATGGTAAATTGTAATGGATAAAAATACATTACTTCTATATATGTAATATGATTATTAGTACATTTGATAACAAGTCTTCTAGATTGTTTGCCTTTTATATTTATTTCCTATCAAACAGCAAATGAACAAAACCCTGAATAAAGCAGATAAATGAACAATAAAAATTCAACAAAAATAAATATATCTCCTTAATTAAAACTATAATTACCTGATTCTTATTTTTCTTATTAGTACGTTAGCTTTTAATCAAAATTGGAACGTTAAGATGTTTCTCATTAATTAAACTTACGCGTAGATATTATATTCCAATATGTTATAAACATAGATATATTATTAGTACCAGCCACCAGTTGATAAATAGCTTGCAAGTGTCTGTAACGTACTCCTTTTTATAATAAGGTAAATTGTAAAAAAAAAAGATTAGTACGTTAGCTTTTAATCAAAATTGGATCGTTAAAAATATTTCTCACTAATTAATCCTGCGCGTAGATATTATTATATCCAAATATGTTATAAACATAGACAGATATTATTAGGAACAGCCACCAGTTGAAAATGGCTTGCAGGCATCTGTAACGTCTGCAACTCCTTCTTATAATAAAATGAAATGTATGTAAAAATTACTCAGTTTTTGCATCCTTTTTCTTCAATATGATTGAAATGAAGTACACAGTATATTTTAGTAAAATTCTGATCATCGTCGTGAGATCGTTGTATTCTTTTCTTCACATTGTACTCTTATTCAACAGAGAAAACCCGCCACTTACAGAATGGAATAAAATCTGACAATAATGTAACATTAACAATTTAAGCAATCTTAATAATTAAGAAAAACAAATATATTAATGTTTAATTTTTTCACCTTAAAACACTGACATAAAATATGAGTACATACTGTAGACCTAATCACAAAAATTGAAATAGAAAAACCACATTATGATTTTTTAAATGTTAAAAATTTATTTTGAATTCGACTAAAATCAAATGAATGCTATAAATTATAAAATCGAGAATTATTTATTATTTATATGGTAACAATAACAATAATAATAATATCAGCAAAAATTTAAACAATACATATAAATGTTAATGCTAAGAATAATAATTAATTTTAAAACTAACGGTAATAAAAACAATAAGAATAACAATTAATAACAGCAATAATGATAACAATAAGTATAGTAATACTTAAAGAATTAGTATTTTATACTTGATGAATTACTCCTTCAAATTGTAGTACCAGTAAATGACTTGTGGCCGAGTTGACTTGTAGCCGAGTTGATTTGTGGCCGAGTTGAATGTGGCTGAGTTGACTTGTGGCCGAGTTGGATCGAATTTGTTCAATCCCTTTAAGCCTTTTAAAACAAAAATTTCAAAAAATTGCCTTAATCTCATCTTATAGTATGTATGATTACGCCAGCAGAAAAATTCACATCACCATCCAAAAATAGGCCTAAACTAGACTGTGCTAGACTAGAGACTGAGGAAGAGGACGTACCTACCTTACAAAGGAGAAAGTTCTATTCAAAAGTGGAGATTAATATAATATTAATATTGGCCTATTCATGAAAATAGGACAACTAATTATGGTTAATGTACCACTTGAAGACACCAGACAATTGACGATTTATTTTGAAATACAATTTGTAAAAATCAAAATTAATGTAAGTTTTTTGTGAGTTTCTGTTTTTTAATCTTCTATTATATTTTGATTAGTGCGCACGCATTTAAGTTTGATATTTAATAATTAAATTTGATGCTCGTTGATCTTTATCATAATACTGTATTATATTTTCAAGATAAAAGTCTAAAATCCGTGGTAAGTGTATAACCAAAGGGTTATGAAACTTCAATATGAAATTGTTATTTCTAATCAGCACACCCGTTCCATAAAAACCTCAAGTATGGAATCGCTCGCAGACTGCGCATGTTGACACTGACTGACTATATAAGCAAAACACAGTTCTGTAGACACCAGACTGACAACTGATTATTGGTATCGTTAATTCGTCTGCAGACGTGAGCCAAAGAAATGCTTTTCTTAAAGGTAATTAATATTTTATTATTCTATAATTTTGGTATCATTCGGGTGAAAGATGGTTGGATAATATCCTTCCTCCCTAAACTTTTGAAAGTGGAGACTGTCCGTGCCTTTTCAGAAGCTTGAACTAATAATTGTAATATTTATTTATACTAAAAATTGTCGATTTAGGCCTACAT
>NW_022699059.1:459769-461790 GCF_011630105.1 Anneissia japonica | reverse complement strand
ATAGGGCTTATCTTATTTATAATATAGGCCACACACGTGTGTTTAAACTAAATATAAGCGTTTTTATCATGGTTTTATTTATTATAAACATATTCCTTCACCATCAATACACGTTAAGGCCCTTCTTTTAGGTAAAACAATCTATCTTAAATGTTCTTTCTATTTGAGTTGGGCATATTATGTGTTCAATTAGAAGGCAAAGGAGGACAAGCACACGTTCTTACCCGTCGATTTTTTGGAGGTTTGGGGCTTATGTTATATATGGCCACACACGTTTTTTTGAAACTGAATATAAGCATTTTCATTATGTCTTTATTTATTACAAACATATTCTTTCACCATCACATACACATTGAGGCCCTTCTTTTAGGTAAAACGATCTATCTTAAATTTTCTCTCTTGAGTTGGGACTATTATGTGTTTAAATAACTTAGAAGGCAAAGGAGGGCAAGCACAAGCTTTAACCCTAAAAAATTGTGTGATTTTAATTATAATTTCGTCGGAATTGATCGCGGAGAATATCTGGCGGCTTAGATCAAAGGCGCTATGGACACTTTTTGAAGTAGAGAAGGGGTTGCAGGGTATTGTGATATCTGGTCCTTATATCTCCCTTATTATTCTTGTGTTTATTTTTCTCTTCTCTTTTCTTTTCCTTTTTCTTTCCTTTTCTTTTCCCTTCTTTCTATTCCCTCCCTCTCCCCTCTATCTTTTCTCTTCTTACCCAGCCCGGTACGACGGCTTGGTCAGCCCGGTAAAAACCGTCAAGGGGGGAGGGAGGGGGTGGGGCAGTCTGCCTTCTGCCCTCCCCCCACCTCCCCGCCTGTCACGCCACTGCCACGCATGGGCTCTTGTTGATTACGTAAATTTGATGTTTTAGAATTACAAGTCCCGTAGCTCATTCAAATTAATCACAGCTCAATAAAGCAGTCTTTTACCTTTGTTCCATTCTTTTAATAAGCAGTCTGACATCGTTTGAGAGATGTCCCTATTACATGTCTATTCCTCAGCAATACAAAATTTGTCGAGTCCCGGGGCTTTTATTATACTTAAAATATATTTGTCCTATCGGCGTGTAAATTTAAAGTCTGTTGTAGTATTTGATATCATTTCATTTCATTTGGTTTATAATTATACAGAATAACAATACAGATACATTTACCAAAAAAAATAAATAAAAAAAATTGATCATTAAAACATATGAAACCAGAATTATAACCGTTAAGGCCGAACAGAAACAACTTATTTCCAATGGGATCCAATACCAAAACAACATGACATAACATAACATCAAAACATTATTAGCAAAGCAATAAAATATATTTTTTTTAAATGGTAAAAGAAACAAGAGTGGATATCAGGACCAATGTGGGTTATTTATTTTGAAATTATAGATCTACATTCTTTTCCCATAGTGATTTACAATGTGTTATTTTAATTGTTAGATTAAACTTTTGGAATTATTTTTATATTTCTTACCTTTAGTTTTAAAATTTACATAATAAATATAAATAAAAGTTGCATCCAATGAGAGTTTAATTTTTTCTTTCTAATTCAATGATTTCTGATAAAATTTAAATTTAAAAACGTTAGGATTTTAATAGGCCTAAACCAGGTGAATATATATCAACAAATGATACATTGTTAAATAAAAGGAATTACAAACTTTGCGAACCTTTCTGAAATTAAAAAAAAACCCAACAAAAAAACTCTATAGCAATATCTTGATATTTTTTTTTGTCTTTTTTTTGTTTTTTTAGTTTATTACTTGTGACTGATACATAAACGTAGACGAAAATAAAACGATTGCATACGTTGACATAATATAAACATGAAATTTATTCAACACGAATATTTCTTGACAGCCTGTGTCCTTACTCAGCGTAAGTCGTATGAATGAGAAATACAAAATACAATCCGAAAGAATAATGTTAAAAAATAATTATTTTGAATAAATTGTCTCTATTATGTCATCATATGTCAACGTATGCAATCGTTTTATTTTCGTTTACAATATTTATATA
>NW_022699059.1:455255-459719 GCF_011630105.1 Anneissia japonica | reverse complement strand
AAATTTATATTCATCTGGTAAGTTTATCATCAAACTTTCTTAATAATAAATATCTGTCTGTAACCTTTAGCGTAATCTCTCCTAAACTTACAATATCATCAAAATCAAATCCTCTTTAGACGAGATAATTTTTTATAAGATTTAACAAATTTGTTTAGTGTCTCCTCAAGTAGTCTACCAAAGAAACGTATAATGCACATTATTGTTGGACAAGTCATTGATGTTATATGTGTAAAAAATTGGCATGCACTACTATACATATCTTCTATTTTTTTTCAAAAAGCAATTATTCTTTAATGCTTGTTCTAATATTCTGTCTTTTCTCTTTAAAGTTGCCGTAAATTATTTTGGATTTG
Organism: Anneissia japonica; assembly: GCF_011630105.1. Classification (NCBI taxonomy): domain Eukaryota; kingdom Metazoa; phylum Echinodermata; class Crinoidea; order Comatulida; family Comatulidae; genus Anneissia; species Anneissia japonica. Next base: position 459,363 of record NW_022699059.1, on the reverse strand, counting down.
TTTCCTGTGCATTTACCTTACGAAAACATTTTATGAAGTATCATATATTGCTAAATTATGGTTTATTCACTGTGATAATATTGAATTAATCATCTGACGTTATACAGGGGCGTTTATTTTTTTAATTGTAAAGCACCGACCTGGTTTCAACTACAGTGTAATTTAATAATATTAATGTCGACCAAGAAGAAGAAAATCAATAAATAGCGCTCGAATTTATTATTTTAACAGGAAATGTGGCTTCTGCTGGCCCTTGTTGGACAAGGTAGAGGTAAGTACATATTGAATATACTTTTGTATAATTGTTTTAAATTTTACATTTTGCCTTAGTCTTCTGAACGATTCAAATGAATTCTAAATAGATTTCTTCTAATAGTTCATATTGTTTGACCAATAGGCTATAACAATTTGTTCTAACATTCTTATTGAACATTTTTGACCTAATTTCTAAGGTCATGACTCTTTGGCATGGCAGTAAAGTCCTGTGACAAGTAAAGTGATGCTGTAGTATAGTGACACCTCAATTTAATTTACTTTCAATTTTAAGAAGCCTTCGTTCCTGTCCTACCTTTAATGTCCCCTTTTGTAGAGTTGATGTCTGTAAACGTAGTTTTAATTCTAGACTTACTCTTCAATATAATTCTCTTATTTTAACCTCTAATATTGACATTTTTTTTTAAACGTGCATTTTTTATGTGCCGCTCCTACATTATGGAATGCTCTTCCTCTTGAAATCAGAACTTCATCTTCTGTCAGTATGTTTAAGAAAATGTTAAAAACTTACGTGGCCAGACCTTTCACCGACAGATATTTGGCCGACAGACATTTGGCCTACAGACTATCGACCGAAATACCATTTCGGCGAATGCCAGTTTGCTGATAGGACGTTTCGCCGACAGCCAATTTGCCGACAGGCAATTCGCCGAAAATTTTAATGGATGGATGTGCCACCAGGTGCCATATTTAAAAAAAATTAATTTTCGTTGCCTGACGTTTCACCGACAGACATTTTGCCTATAGACTATCGACCGAAATACCATTCGCCCACACGAGATTTTGCCTACACCACAATTCGCCGAATGCCAGTTTGCCGACAGGGTGGTTCGCCGACAGCCAGTTTACCGACAGCGAATTCGTCGACATTTTTTAACATGTTATTGGATGGATGTGTCACATAGTGGCATATTCAGATGATTCACCAACAGACATTTGGCCTAAAGACTATTTACCGAAATACCATTGGCCGACACGAAATTTTGCCGACACCACATTTCCCCGAATGCCAGTTTACCGACAGGACGATTCGCCGACATTTTTTGTGAACATGTTAATGGATTGATGTGTCACAAGTGGCATATAGATGATTTATTTTTCGCTTACGTGTCCAAAACCTTTCTAGTACCGAATATTGTGCACAGCTTACACACTGTGATAGAGCTAAAAGTTCATGATAAGAAGAATTAGTAGGCCACTGTTTAAATCGTGAATTAATTATTCTATTCTAGTAACGTATTACTATTCTTTATAATAATAGAAGGGCCGTAATAATCTGGGGAAAGTATATAGTTTACATTTCATTTTTCCTTAAATTTGCAGTAAATTCACACCTTGTATCTTCTAGCCTGTCTTACTTTTTATATCAATTTGTACCAATTAAAAACAATGCCCTTTATATTGGTTTAGTTATTACAGTCGCTTATGATTTCTTAGTAATATTTAATAAAAATATACATGAACGTGTGTTTTTTATAGGCCTGTATTAAATATTTTTGCCAGAATCTTGTTGCATGATTAATATATTGAAAGTGCGTCTGTATGTATGAATACCCAGACGGCGAATTCGATTTCGGCGAATGCCGGTGTCGCTGAATGTTCTTTCGGTCAAGTGTCTGTCGTCAAAACGTCCGTCGGCAAACTGGCATTCGGCGAACTGTCCTAGTACGACAAAGAATCATCAATCACATCACAAAAATAAATTGTCGGCGAAATGTCAGTCGACGAATTGGTTGTCGGCGAATTGGCTGTCGGCGAATCGTCCAGTCAGCGAATTCGATTTCGGCGAATTCCGGTGTCAGTGAATTTTCTTTCGGCCAATTGTCTGTCAGCCAAATGTCTGTCGGCAAAATGGCATTCGGCGAAATGTCCTAGTACCAAAAACTTAACTCTTCTCCATCTCACTCTAAGTTGTTGTTTTTTTTACACACATGTAAATTGTTTATTTTTTGTTTTTGTATTTTTTTAAAAAAAGCATTTTCCATAATTCTACAAGTATTGCTAATTAACAGCAGTTAATGTGCACTTTGAGTAATGCAATTGTCATAGCGCCACTGAACATTGCATTGTGCAGTGTATATTGGCGCTTTATTAATCCTTCTTGATTGATTGACTGATAACAAGTGTCCCAACAAGCAAAATAAAAAAATATCTTTTTTATGTTGAATCGTATGAATTTAATGTAATTTTAAGTAGTGGGATTTATGTAGCGTTTTGTACCGAAGCCGCTCGAGGTGGACTAGGTCGTACAGCAACTTGTTTTTCCCCTAAGGGTCTCTTCTTGTTTAAGCTATCCGGTAACCGGTACCAGCTACTCTTGTCTTTCCACAAAAGGGGCTGTATGAACCAGTACACCGGGGTGACCCCCCTACTCGTCTTGAAAGATGTACTGGTTTCTTTAAAGTGTACATGAGCCAAATTATGTACGCTGAGCCTACGATTTATACTGCTTATCCGATAAGACTCATTTCATCACCATAACCATTATACAAGCTTGCCGTTCAAATTAGCGACGTTGCGGCGCCCTTGCCTTGACCGCTCGGCCACTCGACTCGCCATATATTGAGTCTTCAATTAACGGTATGTGACAAGAACAATAAAAAAAAGTTCATATTAGTAACTAGACGGTGCGCTCTCGCACTTCGCTCGCTTACCCTCTAGTATGTGAACGTCACGATTATTTCGATAAAAGGAACAATATTATGGCCACTAAAAGAAGATAGGTTGCATGTTGCATGTCATCTCGCTCAGTTGTTATGTCAGAAATGCAGTTACATAGGCCTATATCATTCTTTAAAACATGCAAGTATTTAGAAACCACTAAAATGAGATGAGACAATATTGATCTGGGCAGCTAAAGCAAAATTTTACTGTAACTCATTGATAAGCCGAAAACCGACTGTGCTTGAAGAAATCGACTGTGTTTATTAACTGACTGTGTATGAAATCCGAATGTGGTTGTAAATCGATTGTTTGAAAGTTCACTTTTGACGTTCCATATAAAACCGGACGCGGAAGTACGTACGTATAGTTGCTTTTTTGGCGTTCCATATAAAAGCACAATGTAAACAGGCAATCAGTCAGACCATGTGGTCGCGGGACAGCTACACTGGTGGAAAAACTACGGTAAAATTGAAAATATACGTAATTGTAATTGTATGTTCTCACTGTTATTTTTTACTACTGTACTTTGTTTTCACCTACTTCATCAAAATTTCATTTTTAATTACAGTAGAACCCCTATTAAGGGACAACATGGGACAAAAAAGTGTCCCCTTAATAGTGTACGTCTATTCAGGGGACACTAACGGAAAATGTGAAATTGTCCCCTTAATAGGGATTACATACATTCTTTTTAATTGACATAATTTTACCTTAGAACTAATTTATAGCAATAATTTGCAATGCAAATCTACAATTCATTTATGAAATTAACAGTAGGCCAGTGATTAGAACAACAATAGTTGTATATTCCCAAAATAGTTTCATGATGCAACGTTAATTACCCAAATATTATTTTTTAATATTATGATATGAATTAGAATCTAATGAAAGTACAGGAAAATAGGAAGAAAAAGAAATACTCATGCTTAAGAGTCAATTGACAAGATTGGTTTTTTGAAGTAACACATAGTACCGTAGGCCTTACTGATATTCACTCTAAGGATTCGGGGAGAAAATTCTGGTTTATTACTCAAATTTCAAAATTCAATTTTTATTTCATTAAAACGGAAAATAGGCCTATACTAAAATAATTAAAATAAAAACTTGACAAATTCTCAAAATACAAAATTCAATCAAAATAACATAAGGAGAGAACATAACACCACTTTAA
>NW_022699059.1:448426-455136 GCF_011630105.1 Anneissia japonica | reverse complement strand
TCTCTTTGTGTATTTTTGGTAGGCAGTAAAGTCTAGGTGCTGTCTCTTATACACATCTTCTAATCCATAAAGATTCTCTGACTTTTCGTTCAAACCATGAGCTTTCTTTCTGTAATATTTTTATGTCCCAATTTGGAATATGATTTAGTTGTGTGGCATGATCGGTGATTGCAGATTTATTTAAAAATTTGCGGTAAGCAGAGACACCAAACCCGTGGATGAGTTGATCGTAGCCACCGAGGCAGCATGTAAGCTAGCGCCTGAAAACGAACGGGACCTTATTAGAGGTAAAATTACCAGTATTATTAAATCCTCATAGATACCACCTAACAACATAACATCTGAAGAAAGAAAAGCTCTTAATCAATTAAAAAGGGATAAAAACATTCTAATTCTACCGGCAGATAAAGGAAGGGCAACAGTTCTTCTAAACACAGTAGATTATAAAGAAAAAGTGAAAACGATGTTGGCAGATAACAGTACGTATGAATGTCTAACACATAATCCAACTCAGAAATACAAGAGAAACTTAGTTACACTCATAAACAAATGGAAAAATGACAAGAAAATTTCAGAGAAACTCAAACACCTCTTATTTCCAACGGCGGAATTTACACCTAGACTTTACTGCCTACCAAAAATACACAAAGAGAACTGGCCCTTACGACCCATCGTAGACAATATTAACACAATTTACTACCAGGCTTCCAGATTATTAGCAGACATACTTAGCCCCTTGATTGGTCTCACAGAACATCATGTGGAGAACTCAAAACAATTAACAAAAGAACTAAGAGATATACATGTACGGCCCACCGAGACAATAGTTTCGTTTGATGTCATTTCATTATTCACCAAGACACCTACAGGCCCAGCAATAAAAAAAGTGGAAAAACGTTTGTTACAAGACACTCAACTAAAATTAAGAACTGGCTTGCATACAGAGGACATTATTGAACTCTTAAAACAGGTATTAAATGCGACATATTTTAGTTTTAACAACAGCATATTCAGACAAAAACAAGGAATTGCTATGGGCAGTCCTGTGAGTCCCATCATCGCAAACTTCTTCATGGAATGGTTAGAACAACAAGCAATTACATCAGCACCAATTGAAATCAAACCATCATATTGGAGAAGATATGTAGATGACATATTAGCCATAATTCCGGAGAATGCAACCACGCCACTTTTAAATCATCTCAACAACATAGATCCGTCGAAAAACGTCCAATTCACAATTGAACATCTGGAAAACGGAAAGATACCGTTTCTGGACATTACCATTTCCCTGCAGCATGACGGCTCCCTAAGTATAACAGTATATCGAAAACCAACCCACACTAACCAATATTTGGATTTTCACTCGCATCATCCGTTAGATCAAAAGTTAAGCGTCATCAATACTTTGGTAGACAGATGCGACAATATAGTTACAACAGAAGAAGACAAACATCACGAAATGGAAAACATTAAACAAACACTACACAATTGTAACTATCCCAAATGGGCATTTAAGAAAGTTTTTAATAGAAGAAAGAATAAAGCATCAAACATCAAGGAACGCCAAACTAAAGATTAAATGGAAAAGGCCAGAGGTTCGATAGGTATTCCGTATGTTAAAGGGATGTCCGAACGGTTAAAGAGAACACTAACAACACACAAAATTAACACGTACTTTATTCCACAAAACAAGATCAGACAAGAACTGGTCCACCCTAAAGACAAAATACAAAAAGAGGAAACCTGTGGCTGCATTTACCAAGTATCATGCTTAAATTGCAGAAAAGTATATATTGGTGAAACAGGAAGATCACTTAAAACCAGGATTCAGGAACATCAAACAGATGTTCAAAAGAACACAGTAGGAATCCGATTCCAAAATTTTAAATAAATCTGCAATCACCGATCATGCCACACAACTAAATCATATTCCAAATTGGGACATAAAAATATTACAGAAAGAAAGCTCATGGTTTGAACGAAAAGTCAGAGAATCTTTATGGATTAGAAAAACAACAGATACTATGAACAGAGATGAAGGAGGACACATTCTATCACATATCTATGATGATATCATTTTGAACCACAACACTAAGAGGGGGAGGGGGTGTTCGTCGACGACGCAGCGATGCACTTCGACCTCAACAACACCGAGGTGACGTCAGACCAGACTGGAAATAACATCACCAGTCTACTTGAAAAGGCGAATGGATCGTTCGCGAAACGTAGTGTGAGTACTATTGGTTTTTATTTTGCTGGATCAACACTAATGAAAAATTTCATACAAATTATATTTGGATCCAAATGAATTTATTTCAAAATAATACCGGTATAGCTGGGTGGTGAAAATGCGATCGACACTGTAGTTAAGTTATTGTTCAATAAAGTGAAAAAGTGTGAAAATAATGAATAAACGGTTATCGTGGTTCAAATTTTAAATTAGGTATATTTTAATTGTTTCTGTGTATAACTGTATATTTTTGCATTTGGTTTAGGTAAGAATGTGAAGAAATTGAATATGGTGGGATTAGCTAAAACGCCTATTATTAAGCCTAGTACTGATGCTACGACAACCAATATTCGAGGCTATACATTGGGTTCCGACAGATCAGAAAATATCACACTTAAAATTGTAACTTTAGCCAACACTAGCAGATTGCTATCAGAAGAAATGTTATGCAACAATTTAGCTTTTGAAAACAATGTTCATTGTGAACTCGTTACCAATACTAATGAGGAAGGTAGAGAATTGACTGTCCGTATAGCTAAAATTACTGGTAGACCTAACCTTGAAGACCGAGTCGGTGTTTTTAATGTGTACGCTGAGAAAGGGAATCGAAGCGCCAATGCCACAATCATAGTTCACCATGCTAATGGTAAGGTTACGTATTTTAAGTGTTGTTAAAATGATCTATATCTTCAACATTGATACTAAATCATTAAAATGGCCATCATCATCTTGGTTTCATCATTGTTACATTATCATAATCATCAGCATCGTCCTCGTCGACATCATCGTATATAAATATACCCATGTTGGAAGAAATGGGTTTATATATAATCTATACACCGTGGCTAGAGGTACGGTACTATAGCAAATAAAAAGGATAACAGTTTTGCTAGATTTGGCGGCATCAAGCGAGAGTAAACTATTTTAATAGTAGAAGCCAGGCCTAGCCTAGGCCTGCTACCCCTGCTATCCTATAACTGTGACACTTGTAAGCCTAAACTACTACAAGACTGCTACGTTATTTGTGAGAGAAGTAGTCTATGCCATTTTTGGTTTTTTGACCCCAATTCCCCTTATGTGACCTTTGATCCCAAGTTGTGAAATGGGAGGCGGCACCGGTCCTACTGACCAAGTTTTAATTAAATCGGTCCAGTAGTTTGCCACTAGTAGCCTTTTAAAATGTTGCCAGAAAGAAATAAAGAAACTGCTCAAAAACAGAACCCAGTCAGCATGCTGCTGACTGGGTAAATAATATGTAAACATAGTATAGTTGAGCAGCAAAAGCGAAACCACTGCAGTTGTTATTATAACCAACTCCCTGATCAGTCTCAGAAGTATACGAGTATCAGCCTGAGTCGTATCTAAATTTTAAAAACTCAGTAGTCGGTATGTACACTACTCCCGGATGCATGCTTTTCGGACGGACCGAACGAACGCGAATTTCGCCTCAAGCGAGGACAATTAAGACAGGATTGAGCACCTGGCCAAAACCATTTTCAACGTGTGATTAAAAAACATAATAAAACCACAGAGAGGCAGCTGCAGTGTGCGCATAGTATATTATTTATTGGATACTCAATCAATAGACGAATTCATTTTTATTATGTGGTATCTACGGTTATTGGCGGCTGGTTTAATTCAGATTAAAGTTTTTTTTTTCTTCTGAGGTTAAAATTATGCTAAATTTTGCTAAAATTATGCCAGCACATATGCTAGATGGTAAATGTGTCAAAATTATGCTAAAAAGCATAATTATTCTAGGTCTGGTCACTATGATGTGTACCCAGTGGCGTAGCCAGTGGGTCAAGTGGGAAGTGCCCCGGGCGCCAGGTTTGAGGGGGCACTGAAATGGGACAATAACACGACGAAATTGATGTATTTTGTCAGCCATGAATATATTCCAGTTAATAATAAGAATCTGAATGAAGTTGTTTTTATTGGCAAATTTATAGATTGTGATTTCTTTTCAGTTCATTTGGACCGTTTTCTCTTGTATCTTATTCTGTAATGACTACATGACTAAAGTTCATCCTACCATATCTCAGAGCCACGATGGGAAAAGGGGACTGCTTTGGCACACTTAGTATTAGCGTGATGAAGCAGAAACACTACTAACTTCGATCATGTTCATAACTCATTTGCTGATGCAAAAGCACACAAAATTCAGTTGCAAGTTTAAATAGTGTAAAAAATTCAGCAACTTACAAGACTCTACTATAAGATAAATTTAGAGAATAAGAATACTAAGCTGTAGGCCTATCCGATAAATACAACAGCCTTACAAATTAGGATAATGGTAAAGTTGTATACAAAGTTCCGAACATTCTAATCAATAGTAAGGAACAGGAATGGTGCCCGGCCCCCTTATAATTCTTTGGGGAGAAAAAAAATGTATTTTGTACATATTAGTAGACTGTAAAATCGATGAAATAAGCCTTTGAACCCATAAATTGTCAAAACAATGGGGGGGGGGGGAGAGACCACTTTCGGAAGATTTTAAGCGACGCTCGATCACGCACACTTTGCTCTTGTCAAGGAAATCTTCCCCCTCGTCGGGGCATCGCCCCCCGGACCCCCTTCGGGCAAATCCTGGCGCCACCCCTAGTAAGAAAGAACATACGAGAGCTAGATAATAATTAATAATAGTTATTCGGGTTTAAATAATGTTATTTAGACAATGCAGTATGATATGCCATGGACGTACAGTACGGATATGCTTAAAGTCTATACAGCCAATATCAATTAATTTCAAAATATTATAATTATAATGGAGGGGGGAGGGGAGGCAATTTTCTACTTTTGCCCCTCGGGCGCCAAACCCTCTAGCTACGCCACTGGCGTACCCAAGTTAGGTCACTTGACCGCCTGTAAACAATCATCGCTAAATCCCTCTATTCTACCTTCGTTTATGCGGTAATAATTTAAGGAAGGCTCAATACAAACCTTCAATTTGAAGAAAGCCTAATCATTCAGGAGCGCCTTATTTCATTATTTTAGCATTTACCATATCCCGTTTGTTTGCCGTGTATTAAAGACACAACAAATGCACACCCCACACATTGTGCCCACACTGTTCTGCTCTCCCCTTCGAAAAAAAAAAAACCCTCTCAAGTAACAAATACTTTTTTTTATAAAAAAAAAGCTTACGTACAACCAATTACTCGCACCAAGACTGTTAGCATAAATGACAGAAATGTTACATTGGGCGTCATTAATCTCAACTCGACTATTGAAAGTGATCTACTATGGACAAAAGATGGAAAGAATAACAGTGCATGGGATGGTAAAGCAACTATTTCATTTGAAAATATTACATTGAATGATGCTGGAGTTTATGAATGTTATAGTTCTTCAGCTGACTACAATCGGGAAAATGGATATCATGCTTTCATGCAACTGATAGTGAGAGGTAGGTCCTAAAGTTAATACATTTTAACTCGTTGTCATGATGTTGGTAGTTATTTATAAAATTCATATTAATTTAATGATCGGTATTCTAAACCTAATTGTAACAAAATATAATTTATTCATGTCAAAAGTTGGAAAGCAATAAAGTAAACATAAGTTCATAATATTATTATTAGGCCTATTATAAAATAAAGTTTATTTTTTGACAAACTTGAGTAGGAACATAGGGGTTAAATTTTACGGAAACTGTAAATAAGTTAAATAAAAACTGCTCTATCTTTTTAGTAATATCATTTTTTAGAATATGTGATGTGTAATAAACTATTTTTTTTCTTCAGTTTCATTTTAATTTATCAGTTTTATTTTACAACCGGAATAAGTTCTACAGTTTATCTTTCCAAAGGAAAATCTCTCAATCTTGCTCTTTCAAACCGGGGTTTCACACGGTATTATATTTCTATTTTTTAACAACTCCAAGAAAAAATTAGTACCAACTTATATGACAGTGCTTTATAATTCATGTTCAAATATTTCTTATTGTGAAATATTTATCGGACTATAACATGTATTGTATCATTATTAATTCCACATAAGCCCCTATTATATTATTCACCTCTTCTGTAGTAGCGCAAATTTTGTTTACCGTTGTTAAAATATGTTTCAGAATGTCCACATAACAAGTGGTCTCCACCCGAATGTCAGGAGCACTGTAAGATATGCTATAATGGAGGCGTATGTGATGAATATATTGGAAACTGTATATGTTCTTCTGGATTTATTGGAGATAAATGCGAAATATGTGAGTTTAAGTGTATTTATATTTCAATTTCATTTTTTATCAATGTTGTATTTTCCAGAAGTTTGAACCAAAACATATTGATAAAACTCCATTGAAGTGGTAATATGACGTATAACAACCTAATTTGATTACACAAAAAGCAGTAATGTTTCCTGAAATCAATGAACAAATGTTTCCGGGTACCAAGTTTCGTCAAACTTGACGAAGGTTGATAAATGAACAAGTTTGCTCATTGATTTAATGAATCATGGTAATCTATTATTCTAAATC
>NW_022699059.1:444167-447411 GCF_011630105.1 Anneissia japonica | reverse complement strand
ATATAGAATGACAATAGTAATGATGATAATTATTGTTTTCTTTCATTTAATTTAACACAAATAAAAATACAAAAAAAGTAAGGTTTTACGACCAATGCATAGTACAATACATATGAGACCTGGCTTGAATTTGTCGCCAACTCAGAACTAGAAGTACTGAACATTACACTCTACAGATGTGACACACCAGAACATCACAAAGGAATAAGAGTTGCTGTCTACATTTCTAAAAGTAGCAGAATTGAACACTTGAATAATTTTATTTCTTTACTATTTAATTCAATAATATCCACAAATCACAAAAAAAAACTGAATTACTTGGGATTTACGAATTGCTTTTTCAAAAGAGTATAAAAACTATTAAAATAATAGGGTTAGAAAACAGGTCGAGGTAGAGATTGCAGTGATATAAAATTTAAATAAATTACAAAGTGGAAAAGATAATTAAATATTTACAAGAACTCATCTTGGAGGAGATCACAAGCTCTAGAAACCAAAAAAATGTTGCTTCTGTTTCTTACAGGCTCCCAACTCTGTTAGAGATTCTGTTAACAACTTTATAGAACTTTATATCAAGCACTATCCTGATCACAGGAGTGGAGACAGTTGGGGGTGGTGTGCAGGGCCCTCCGTCGGTGAGAGTTGCTCCCCCACCCCTCCCCCCTTCCCGTTAGAGAAAAAAAACACAATTCTTCGGGGAGAAAAAATATATGTATTTTCTATACATTAGTACTCTAAAATCGATTAAATAGCCCCTTGAAACCCCTAACTTGTCAAAATTTTCTGGGGCTTCGCCGCTTGGGCCATTCTAGATATTTTGAGCGACGCCCGACCACACCCACTTTGCTCTCGTTGGGGACATGCCCCCCCCCCCGTTGGGGACCTCAGACCTAATGTCGGGCAAGTCCTGGCGCCATTCCTCTCTGATCATAATCTACTGGTATTAGGTGATTTTAACTTACCAGATATTACTTGGAACGACAATGGTACTTATTCACTACCATCTAATTTCTTCTCAGAACATTTTTATGGACTCAGTAATAAATGAACAAACTATCTCACATTGAATTAATATTTTTGCAACATGTATTAATAAACTACTTAGTTTAAATACTGTGCAATAACAACAATATTATTTCCGACATTTCTGCATGACAAAAATTCTGACCATCATTTATAATAATTGTACTTTAATCTGTAAATATTAATTACAATAATAGTAATAGATATTTTTAAAATTATCGGCGAACCAATCTTGGTGATTTGAATAATATAATCCAGAAGATCCTGTATGATATTCTTGATTTCACTAGCAATATTAATAAACATGTTGCCATGTTATATGACCTTGTTGATGCGGCTGTAAGAGACCTTGTCCCAATCAAAACTGGTAAAAGAAGCCCTTCACGGTTTGATGCCGAGCTCGTGAAAATTAAAATTTAATATAACCGTCATACATGCATAAAATGTTCATCCATTATCACAAAACAAAATGTCTACATTGCCAGAACTAACTTTAAAAACAATATTAAATCAAATAAAAAAATTACCTTAAATGCATTTCCTCCGATCTTGCAACAATTGGATAGACTTAGCAAGTGAGACTAACGGTGTAAAGATACAAGATGAAATTTATTATCTCCAGTTTAAATAAACGAAGAAATTACAAAGCTCGCAAAAACAACAATTCCAAGAAAATCACATTAAAAGTCAAGGAAATAAAAAGAATCAACATCAAAATTCCATCAAAAAGCACAGAAAAATGAAAAAAGAAAGGCCTACAATATTTAAAGATAATGAAATAAGTTAGAAAAAAAACAAAAAGAAAGGGTTACACATTTTAAAAAGGAGAAACTACTCAAGAGGAAAAAAATCATATTATTATTATTATTATTATTATTATTATTATTATTATTATTATTATTATTATTATTATTATTATTATTATTTTATTATTTAATAATAATAATAACCACTATTATTATTTTCATCAATATTGCAATTATTATCATTATTATTATTATTATTATTATTGCAATATTGTGATTATTATTATTATTATCTATCTTTCATGATTTTCATTGAAATTTACTATTTAGAATAATATCCATAAATATACTTATTAAATTAAGATGCTTTTAGCTATTGTTTGCATATTCAGAATGCGAATGCTTTCATACCCTTAGCGATAAATGAATTATTTATTTAAAGCGTTAAATAGTAAACTATTATTACATAACATTACATTATAATAAGTTTTATGTCGATACATTAATTTGACGCTTTTTTTGGCTAGTTTAACATTTCTTTTGTTATTTTCAAGAATTTTTAAATGCAATTTCCAAATGTATTTTGTAGTTAAAATATCACAAGCACTGATGTCATCGGCACTGACACACCTTGTTTGTAAACTAGAGTTCGTATATAGAATGCTGTTATATGAATGATGTTTCAAAAGACTACTTGTAGAGTTTTCTGAAATAAATGTGAAACCTTAACCTGAATTTTAGACCCATGGCTAACATTAATCAACCAAAATGAACAGGGGAGAGAGGTAGTTGATATTAAATTCTGAAATTATCGCTTGGTCAATACCAGCAATAAAAAAAATGTATTATCACGTCCACGTTCACTCTTGCAAGTTCGAATCCCGTGGGAGTAATGGTCCCATGTTATGACTTGTAGCCACGTAACCACGATGATGATGAAGAAGGCCTTTTGCAGTTTACTATTTAGAATACGGTAATATCCATAAACATACTGTATTAAATTAAGATGCTTTTGTAACTATTGTTTGCATATTCAGAATGCGAAGCTGGCAAATATGGCGCTGACTGTCTACAAGATTGTCATTGTAATGCTACTGAGTGTAATCGTTGGACCGGCTGTGATACTGGAGCAACATGTAACCCTGGTTACACAGGCAGAAGATGTATAGGTAACAAACATTCAAATTACAATCCCTATCAGTTTGCTTGTCAGCAGAGCTACTGATTATAATTATCTTTATACATCTAATTCGATTGCTAACCAACAAAAAAAAAATATTTGAGCTACAATAATTATACGATGTTTCTTTAATTGTTTTGTATCCAGAATGTGAAGCTGGCAAGTATGGCGCTGATTGTCTACAAGATTGTCATTGTAATGTTACTGAGTGCGATCCTTCCAGAGGATGTGATGTGAACGCAACATGCCACCCTGGTTACGTAGGCCAAAGATGCTTAGGTATCAAATCGGAATC
>NW_022699059.1:431118-442676 GCF_011630105.1 Anneissia japonica | reverse complement strand
TATTACTATTATTATATTTATTATTAATAATAATAATAATAATAATAATAATAATAATATTTATTATTATTATTATTATTATTATTAATATTATTATTATTATTTTTATTATTATTATTATTATTATTATTATATTTATTATTACTTAATAAAATTAAATACTGTACACAGCACTCTGAAGCCCTGTACATACACTGATTTTATGCGACAAATTACCGGTGATTTTCCCACATTGTGGATTATATGGGTGTAATAATGTCATCATCATGCTGATACAGTATACAGAAAAATGTCATACTAGATAGATTTTTTGCATAGGCCTACAATTTAATAGTGTGAGTAGAGCTTATGCTTTTTTACGTTTAAATTCCAGATAAAGATACCAGCAAACATTCGAATGATACGACCTCTGGTGTGGGAACAACTAATGGTAACGTACTTATAGTGTCAAATTAACATGGACCTGTAATAATAATTATAGCTCCATGATAGTTTGGTAAAGTGTATCAGTCAATCGCAAGCCTTGTCGGTGAATATGATGAAGAATGGTTTAGGTCAGTTTTATTTAAGATACATATGGACCATGGAGGAAATATATTAAGATATAGTTCCTCCATGATATAACCCCTTGTTTTACAGCATTACTAGATTAATTGAATTTTTGAAAAGTAGTTTTTGGAGATTTTTCAGATTGCAATCGTCCAGATTTATTTTGAAAAGGACACTGCGAGTCTTGCAACATACTGTACATCATTGGATCTATGGCTTCCGACGCAGTCTTCCAAAAATGCAGGCGCTACTCTCAACAACTTTTACGATGGAAAATTGTTTCTGGACAACATGACGGATGCATTCAATCTGGATAACGAGTAGATGAACTGAAAAAGCACATGACGAGAATTATACTCACGTTTAAAAAGTAATTGCTTTGAATTATTAACAATAATTTTTGTTAAAGATGTTAGAGCCAATAATAATTAAGCATATTTGCAGTGTAGGTGTTTCTCCATAGCGAAGTTACTATCACGTGATTTACTATTATCCATTGTGTATTACGCAATACCGTCAGAAAAAAACTTGTACTAATGGGAAAATCCAAGGGTGAATACCACTTAGCCTCATAGCTGAATTGGTAGATTATCTTAACAGTAATCGGAAGGTCTTGAGTTTAAATCCCGATAGTAACAATATGTTTTTCTCAAATATTTATTATATTTTCAAACAAAAATGTCTAAAATTCTATTGATGAACCGTACAGAACGAATCTGGACATTGTGCCAGTGTCACATTAATATCGTCCCCAAATCCTTTCAAAGGAGTTTCAAATTTTGAACAACTGAACAGAGGCATCAACATCGACCTCGATTTATTGATATAATTATGGAGATAATACTTACATTACGCTCATATACATAATATGTATTATACGATTAGGTATATAGTTTGTTTGTTATTATAAAAACATAGAATGAGTCTGTTGCAGAGTATCATGTTGCTATTATCAACCACATTCGTATTGTATCATGTCTTACACATTTTGATAATTTGGTGGTATTTTTGTCAAGTAGTATTAAATATTATTATTATTATTATTATTATTATTATTATTATTATTATTATTATTATTATTATTATTATTATTTTAATATTATTTTTCATTATTTTATAAACATTTTCTGATTTTTATTTGTGTTTCACTTTAATTAATCTGTTAAAGTTTAAGATCTAGTTTAATTTTCATCCTCTATTCTTTTGTCTTTAATTGTATGCACTGAAGGTCCCAATTGATCTAAAAAATATTGTTGAAATAAATAAATAATAAATACATTATTTTTAATTTATTATTATTATTATTATTATTTATAATAAATAAATAATAAATACATATTTAATTTATTATTATTATTATTATTATTATTATTATTACTATTATTATTATTATTATTATTATTATTTATATTATTATTGGATGTTTTATAATCAGTCATCAAAAGGGACAATGTTTGTTTAATGTTGTTTATTCTGTGGTCTGTATCAACCAATCAACCATCCAAACTACCATCAACCATTTAATCTGTCTGTAGTCTAACAAATCGATCAATCAACTTTACATTTACCATACTACTGGCTGCATGGGGACAAACATAAATGTCATGCACAAGGAAACACGGAATGATCGTGTGGAATTCGAACCCTGACTTAAATTCAGTCAATCAATCAAAAGTTTTATTTCACGAAAAATAGGCTTATACATTTAAAATATAGGCTTACAATTATAATTCGTTTACCTCACTTCTTGAGGGTCAGCAAAACAGCAATCCGCTGCACCAATCACTCCAACTCATCTTAGCCTGGTTCACGTCGCACTTTATCTAGATATACCCGTCTTGAAACATGATACGATAATCCCCTAATTGCGTTCGATGCCAAGTTATAGCCAGATAAACAGCCAGCCAGTTTCAGGCCGTCGACGTCACACGGTGGAAAGGCTTGTTTAATAAAACATCTACTGTATTTTACGAACCTCTAGTACCAAGTGGTAGGCTTATTCGTTCAAAAAAAATGTAAACTACTGTAGAGAAAGTGTGAGATTCCACTACCTAACCTAGCCGACCAGTACGAACCAACGACAGTGCAGCAGCGTGTTCTATCGTAATCTAAGTAATAGATTCTCTAGGCCCTAGCTAAATTGACCTTCGATAAAAAACGAATTATTTTAATCGCTAGCTAGCATTCTTCCATTTAACAAAATAATTTTTAAATCTTCATTAAAACGTCTGTATACTTTAAGAACCTTTCTGTCCTGTTTTGTAGTTTTTAGATCGCTCAGTTGTGTTGTTTACATGCACTTCGCGTAAATCTAGCTTCGCGGTGTCAAAATAAGTTGCTGACTTCCACACACTTTTTTATTTCGTCATCGTAAACATGTGCGCTCATTTTTACGACTGGTGTTGGTGGTAGTTCGTTGAAACTGAATTAATAGCGACTATTATAGCAGAAATTGAAAAGATTGAATTATCAATAAATAAATAAAACAAATCTGATTTTATTATTAAGAAAAATATACATTATCACTTTGAAAAACGTACGCAATCAGACTTTTTAACGTTATTACTTGGTCGATGATGCAAAAGACAAAGGTTATTGGTAATATCGACTATTTGTAAAACGGACGTTTGCTTGGTTTTTACCCATAATATTACAAATAATTTCTGAAAACCAGACTAATGAGACTATTTCGATGCAGTTAGCATTGTTGGAGTACGTTGTTGCCAGCCAGAAGATGATAATGGTGGTACAATGCAACAACGCTGGCTTAGATGCCTACGTTACGTAATCGTGTCCTTGTAATCCGAGCCGACTTTACCGTTAAGCAAGTTAATTTACCGTTATTCTAGTAAAGTTAAGTCACTTAACTTAAGTAACTTAATTCCTTTATCTAGCTATAATTGAGTAGTTCACGTCGAACCTTTAACTAGTTAGGTGGATCGATATCTAGATAAAAGTTCGACGTGAACCAGGCTCTTGTATTTTCTATCAAGCCAAAACAAACAAATGTGTGACACCGGAGCCAAAACCCATTTACACTTAACGAAGAAACTGCTGGATGATCTCGGTCGCCCCCATTTACACTCGACAACGAATGGTAAACGAACAGGTACACCGCTGTTGAACGCTGCTCTCTATGGCCTTTTTTGAGGAAGGCTAGCTCATTAGTCTGCAATCAAGTTTAGTGTTGCAGGGGGGAAACATTATAATTAATCTGTACATTAAAAACCGAATTAATTTCTAAAATACAATCCAAAGCAATAAACGTGACTTACTTATGTTTATTTTTTTTAACTAAACGCGTTTAAAATATACAAATAGTTATATTATTACAACAAAATGAATAATTTAATGAAAAGTGGATGAAATCCCAGTTTTTGGAAGTCGGGACTGTTTACATTTATTCCGATGTCGACGGGACTATCCCAGAGAAGCTTCTCCTGAAAACATTCAGCTTCGTTGAGCTTGGGTTCAGCACACAGCTGGAGTCAATGACGTTCACCCATTTACACTAACCCCGGTGTTTAAAACCTGGGGTACTGACAACGGTGAAAATGGGTTTACTCCGGAGTCCCACTGATGGTGTAAAAAGGGTATTACTATTGTCTGTGATAACATTTTTTACATCACAAGTGATCAAACACTAACTTATCAATTGACCATCGCTTATAATCGAATCTATTTCTTGTAACGAAAATTGATAGAAAAATGGTTAAAATCCTTAGCACTCCATTATGAAGATCGAGGGGCGTAGCCACCGGTACGGCTGGTCAGGTTTCAACATGACCACATTTTCACAGACCACTAGTTAATTGATTAGGTTTTAAATAGGTAAAAAGGCTAAATTTCACCTGTGTGTTTTAGACTCAACCTACTCCCTTGACATAAATCAGGAACCACAAGTCTGTGAACTCAGGGGTGAACGGTTAATGATAGTTTACATTGGGTTTTTTTTCCCTTTAATGTAGGACTTATAATGATTATGATTAACAAAGTAGGGTGCATTTTTTCTTCAATTGAAATTCAATGTCTATGTGGGCTTAGATTTTATCCAAATCAAGTAAGTCAATTACTATATATACACAGTAAGCTTTTGCAGAAAATCAGACTAATGAATCCCTTATACATTTGCCTATAGGACTTGCATTCATTTCTTCACTAAATTACCTAGTCAAATGACAAGAAAAAACCATGCCTTTATCTGTATGTTTATTCCTGATAGTTCTAGTATGCAACATTATTTTTAATAAATAAATATACTGTAAATGTTCCTTTTTTAGGGTGCATGAAGGAAGCCGGCCGCCGACGACCAACAAGGACCTGAAGCTGCAGTATTATAATAGATTATAGATTCTTAAATAATTATACTATTGAGGCTATTTTCCACTAAAATACCGTACTCGCGCGAATAAGCGCCGGTTTGGAGAAGCGCCCGTCTCGAACAAGCGGCCCTCTGTGTTTATTCATTTTTTAAAACAATATTTTGTGATTGATTTTTTTTTTTTTTTTAGCAAACGATAATCTAACTTATCCTGAGACTGTGGTTGGCATGATTTAAGCTTAAACCATTATGTTTTACTTTTATCCATGAGTATAGGCCTACTCCAAGTTATACTGCAAAAAGTGTACCGCTTTTCCTATGAAATTTAGGGAATCCAACGTTAACGTCTAGCCTCACGCGCGTCTTCTGATAACTCTGTGAAAGTTGGTATCTGTTTTTTAAGTTTGTGGTGGCGGTTATTGGTTAAAAAGCGCGTAATAACTTCGAGCGGCAATCGGAAAGCCGTAGGCTACGGTCTCCATATCACCGAGAGGCAAATGTTTTCACCGTTATTCCCCTTATGAGCAGTTAATATGTGACCATTGAGAAAATGATACTTTAGCATAGTGGTGCTTTCCAAAAGAAGATCTCGATAGAAACCCCGTAAAATACACATAACGGCATAGTTATATATTATTAGGCATCGACAAAAATAACATAGGCCTATAAATATAAGAAATTATATTTTTTATATTTTTATTTATTTTTTTTAATTATTTTTTGTCTTATCTTTTCGGTTGTTGTCATCGATTCCTAATATACATAAATATTCCATATGTGAATTGCATTCATGTACCTTTCGTCTTTTTAGCACAACAAAAATAAAGATAACCAGTATACTGATTTTCCGTAAATTTGTACCATACTGGTGTCCGCCACCAACGTTTCAGCCAGGCCAATGTAAACATTGAAAGGGGGTCTATAATAGTTGGCCTGTTTACCCCACTATTATGTGCTGTCTACAAGCAGGGATTTCCCAACAAAATTCGGAAGCTTTTATAAATCTGGACAGAGATGTGTTTTTTTTTTGTTTTTTTTTTTTTGTTATTGGCTAAATTTGAATGGAAACTTATCATCGATATGTAGGCCTTGGAGCTGTGTTCTCCGTTTTCTGTAAACTCATAAAAGTTACTTTAAGTGTGCTACACCCCGTGGATATCCCATCAACACGACTTACCCAGCCAGGGTTCCCCGTCCCTAGCCCTATATATGGACATGGTGCTCAGATAGCGTTGAAAAATGTATTTTTAGACTTAATGCCATTTTTACCAGGTTCATATGCTATGTAAATCTGACTTTCTAATAAAGTTTCGGTGGTAACCATTCGGTATATCACTTGTGTATCTTTGGACTGGTGGTTGTCTGGGAAGGGGGAGGATATGGGGAAGTTAGATGCTTCTTACCTTGATTAATGTTATCTATTATTTGCTTTAAAAGTTCATCATCACATTTGGATAGACAGGCCTATATCTAAGTCAGAAATATTTAAATAGGGATTGATTCCTTAATGTAGTTTCAAACACCTTGATTTTGATGATTCCATAACAGAAAGGTGATAGATATTTGTATTTTTATTCATACTAATAATCCACAAAGATAGCCGATGATTGACGTTATTAATAATCCCGTGACTCTACGTGGAATTTTCTTCCGTCGCCACGTACGGATTCAAGAACAAGACCTCAAGCAGGGTGACTTTATCACGTTTCCAGACCTTGTGCTCCTTTTAATATTCGCATTTGTTTGTCAGGAGTGTGTGTTGCAATTATTGGAAGCGAATAGCCAATTTCATTTTTATCATTTCGTTAAAAGTGATGGTCCAGATCAATTCGTTACATCAACTTTAATTTGACATGGAGAATCAACATCCTTTGCAATATCAAATTACTGTAGTGATTTTGAGTTAATTCAGTAAGATGTTTCCTTGTACTCCAGTAGCAATCCGTTGGACCAATTAATGGTCTCGTATCATTTTCCATATTGGTTTTTTTTTTTATGTTATTGAAATTGTTTGCATATGTAAAGGTTCGTTCCTCTTCTCCATACAATTATTCTTGAAAGTAAGACAAGTGGTCTTGCATTGATGTTTTAACTCATTTTGTCAATTATGTGTCTCCTCCTAGCGGTAATCCATTTCAACGAGTTATCACTTTTCCTTGGCAATCTGTAATTATCAAGTATGTTTTCCTTGTTAAATGAAAATTGACAAGCTCATCTTAAAATATGTTTGCTCAATTGGTATGGAGCCTACTCACATTAAAACTCAATTGAAGCGATGATCAATTTTCATTCTACCATGTCATTTCCATTTAATGGACAAATAAAACATTTAATTTAAATTAGAGTGATGGTCCATATCATTTTGGTACAGTGTTAGTCTTTTTCCACGAGGTATCCCTTCCTTCTCAATTATTGGTCATGGTGTTATGTTAATAGGCCTACAACATCATTTCGGCGAGTAATCGCTTTTTGTACTCAAGTATTAATTCATTGGAATTACTGGTCCTGTATAATTTCTAATATGGTTTTCAATGTCTTTTGTTATTTGACGATTCGTATCTATCCTGTAATTTTAGTTGAGGATAAGCAGTGTCTTAACTGTTTTTGCTCATTTTGTCAGTGATTGATGTAGTAGCGACTCGCTGGAATTACTTGTGCAGTATCATCTCTTATTATTACGTCCCACTATACAATTTGATTCTAAAGTTCTTCATCAATCAGATATTAACTAATAAAATGAGTTTCGCCAATCTGTAATTATTAAGTATGTTATCCTATAGGATGTGTATATTCACCGATCCATTTTCTTCTTATCATATTCGTTGGAGTGATGTTCCATATAAATTAGTTTAGTTTCTTTTATCAATTTCCTTTGCAATTGGCAATTGCTGGTAGATGTGACTTTTCCTTGTAGAGAAGCACCATTGAGCATCTGTGAGTTATGATCCTGCAAACTACTGCTTGCCAGTGGTCTGAAATTGCAGGAAAACGGTGAGATGATGTGGGCTTCTCTGCAATAGTCTGTTTCTGGTGGGTTTTTTTTTACCATTACTATTATTCGAGAAGCAATTTGTGGTCCAGTATAATTTTTGATTTTTGAAGTTGTCCTTATCTTTTCGGCATACCATTTGCTTTTGACAATGTTGTTCCACTATCAATTTTGATCAAAAGCATCTAATACATAATAACAATTCCTACATCATGTAATCTGACAGTAGCTTATCAAATGTTTTTCCATATCTGTTATAATCAAGTGTATTCCTTATAATGGAAATTGCTTGGTAGAGAAAATGATTCAAATGCTTCCAGTATACTCCGTTTTGAAGATCAAAAATCAAAACATAATGCTTCCAGTCATGTTAGCATTGTGCTGCCTTAAAGAAAGTTCTATGAAAATATGTAGTGGACGTTCTCAAGAAATATACCCACGTTCTGCAAAAAAAAAGGTCGCGAGTCGCTGTCATGTGATTTAATCGTTCTTGTCTATTGTGTCATCGGCTATATCTTCGACAACCATGTCCAAACACTCTCTAAAATTGCAAGTCGGAAATCCGTTTGGTTTCAAGTAGGACCTGGCCAAGTTAATTCTACCGGGACGCTTTTCTTTTAAATCGCGATCGTGTCGAATCCTGTTCTTGAAATCGATCTGCTGACCTAAGTGGTCGTCAATCCCATTCATGACGTCATATACGTCCTTCATGGCGTTGTCAAGCTTGGTGATAAGCTTACTGGAGTTGTCTATACAACCACGTGACATCATGTTAACTACCTCTTCCTTGGTGTGGTTCTTCAAATGCGGGAAAGGTCCTCGGCAGATCTTGGACCATGTTTCATTAGCACGTTGCAGCATGTAAACCATCTCGTCATTGTAGCACTGGAGAGTGTTCAGATTACGTAACAGAACAGAATTCTGATCATTTTCGTTTGTGTCAATATCATCAATGGCGTCGTTTTGAAAGCTCGTCCATTCGTCATCACTGAGGATTGATGAGTCGGCGTTCACCAGATTCCAAAGCACTTTCAGATCCGTCAGTGTGTCTTTTCCTGTGTTTTCGTTGTCATCCACAGCGCTGTTCTTATTCCTTGAGCCTTCAGGTTCCTCACCATGGAAAGATACAGACCAGGCGATGCTCTTTCGTGATGATTGAAGACGTTGGATGGTATCTTTTTCAGATCGCATGTCTGCAATGCCACTGTCATGTGAGGTGTTCGGCGGTGTTACTTTCACACGATGGCTATTAACGGAAGATTCCGACTTAGACCTAAACAAGCCCTTGTTTCGTATGCCTTTACCACTTACTCGTGATTGAGTCATGTTCTCAGAAGTCGACTTGCCAATGTCTCTGATGGATGAAGTGTGATCTCCTACCGGAGAAACCTAACAGAAAATGAAGTATCAAAGGTGAAAGTAACTTGGGTTGTTTTTGTTTTGTTTTTTGTTTTTGTTTTTGTTTTTTGTTTTTTTTGGCCGGGGGGAGGGGATGCGTTTTTATGCCTATTATTGTAATTTATAATATTTATTATTATATTTATTTATTTATTTAATATTTATTTATTTATTTTTAAGAAATGTATATTTTTACCTTATTTTTTCTTTTCCTCATGAAAAATTTTCTGAAGCTAGGAAATCGCCTCCACCAAGGACAATATGGACGATCATTCTATAAAATGAAAATATATAATATTTGGGTATGAAGGAGGAATAGAAATATCAATTGAATTATTACATTGGTCAATAGGCTATTCACTTCACGTTATTCCCTTGTATTCCCAGAATCCTAATAACAAGTGTCGGGAACCGAGGAGGCATAAGCCCGTAAAGGAACTAAACGTAAACTTCACTAAAACTATTATACTTAATAAAAATCAATCACAAAACAAAACACAAAAAGCAGGGGAAAAAAACACCAACAAGCCAAGCAAGAACCAAGTTTAAGTTTAGTATTAAATTGATTGAATTAAACTGATCCCTCCATAGTGTATGTTAAACATGAAAATCCCCACATTAACTTCAAAAAGGTCGCTAACTTGAAGAAATTTATGAGCTAAAAAAAGTAGAGGCAATGCTATTTTACTCCTACACTTTGGGAGTTCTAAGGAGGCTTTACCCACCAAAACCCGAACCAGAGTAGTATGAGCCAGCCATTTTGAGTTAGAGATACGTCCCCACAAAACGTATCATTTGTATGGTATTATTTTAACTCTATTATTTTTAGTAAGAGTGGCTTTCTATTAGAGGCGCCTCTCTTAAATAAGCGCCAGAGGATAAGCGCAGTGTACTGAAGCCTCAAATTCGTTGGCTTTCAACGGGGCCTAAAACTAAAAAGATGACCAAAAGCAAAGTTTTAAAGTTTTTTAAAAAAGAATTGCAATCTCACCTTAGTTCCTTTATTACTTGATCGCTTTTCCATAAATTCTCTGATTATTTTTTGGATGCCCATGGTAATACAATAAATGATGATGATGAACGAGAACTTCTTGTAAGCTTTCGGTGTAAAAAATACTAGGCTTATTGGGTTTGTTGAAGGTTGAAGTGTACGTCTCCATGATCACAATGCGTGTTGCCATAGTATTTCGAATAGACGCGGGCGCTTGTAACTTGCGTATACTGTGGAGGGCGTGTGTTCAGGATTAACCTGCTGAATAATGTATGGCCATTGATTTATAAACCCTGTAGAATACATTATATTTGCAAGTCTCCATCTAATTAAAGACCACCTCCAATTAAAGACCACTTTTCAGTGGTCCCAAATTATTATTTTTTTTATTATTTACTGGATACTGCTTCTGAGTAGTAGAAACTTCCTACAGCTGCAATCAGTCCTTCTTCATTTGAGGCCATTTTCTCTAGTCACACTCGCGAGGATCCTTAGCTCCCCTAGTTTCTTGCTCGTTGTGAGAGTTCCCATCTTTTGCCTCCTTGAGTTGAGGTCTGCTCGCAGTGTACTGAGTAACTTTGTACAATGACGCCCTTTGCGAGCTTGGTACACTACTTGTTGGATCCAACTACAGCAAATTCTAGAGCTCTTTGTGCAGGTGTTCTCTGGCATTCGTAGCACTTGTCCAAACATGGACCACCTCAATTGGGCCACTTTATTTGACAGGGGAGTAGTGTTGCACATGCTGTATAAAGTATCATTTGAAATGAGGCTGTGTGGCTATCGGTGACCTGTGATCACAGGTCCCAACTTAACAAATGTCTTTTATCTTTAATAATCTAATTAGAGACCGAAGCTGCTAAAGGCCAAAACCCTAGTGTCAAAAGTGGCCCTTAATCCGGGGAGACCTGTACAGTTGTGGATGATCATTAACAACAAGAATAACATAATACATGTGAATACGAATAAATGATTTGTATACGATAGATCAATTTTAATCATAATCTTTCGGGAAAATAGAACCAACACTATCAAAATCTATTGTTGGAAAATCTTTTATTTTCACTGGTAATAAGACCTTATCCTTTATATATAATATTGCTGTGTATTTTGTATATATAGTGGGTTTTGGACCTGCGGTTGATTCCGTGTGCTGGCAATCCACCGTTTAGTAGCAGAAGATTTTCTCAATACCTTGCCAAATCCACTACTAGGAGGACCCCCTGGTAGGCGTGTAATTTACACCGGGAAATCCAACCATTCCATTCCAATATATATATATATATATATATATATATATATATATATAT
>NW_022699059.1:411968-429056 GCF_011630105.1 Anneissia japonica | reverse complement strand
GGGATCTTTAAAAAGCAGTAAGGTGGAACAAGAACTATAAGACTAATAACCTGTCTCTTATACACATCTGGTCAAGCCCCTCCATCGGCCAAAGCTCGTCGGGCAGTCGGACCAAAAAAAAAAATAGGCCTAGTTTTCCCATCCCAATACTGTACTGCCTACGATACGCCAAGCCAAATCAGTCTCAGCAATCGCTTCGTCTGGGTCTGATCAGTCAAGCAGAACATAACAATAGTGAATCGTTTCTAGAAGTCCAATTTTTTTTTTAAATCTCATTTTGGGAGAAGAATACGCTCCCCACCCATACCCACTCCCAGCTCGGGCATTCGGCCCTCAGATAATTAACGCGGCGCGCTAATAGTTACACCCATAAATACTTAGCCAGCCCTTCCACCCCAGTCGGACATCTTAGCCCCCCGCCCCCATAAATTATATCCTAGAGCCGCCCCTGTTCCCAAGTGCTACTAATCTACCAAGTGCTACTAATCTCCCAAGTGCTACGTTCAGTAGGCCTACCTCTCACGTGATAGTAGACATATAGCACCTCCCAAGTGCATATAGTAGGCCTATAGCTTATCTCAGGTGTTACCAAATTACAACATACGTCAACCTATGGTTTTAGTGGTTTTTTGTGTTATTAGTTCTATCTTATAAAGTGCGCACACGTTATTTACATAAGTAATAATAATAACAATGATTCGGCAAAAAATAGGCACGCATGAAGCGATGATGCAGCGGTTTTGTGTTTGAACAGTTCCTAATTTACATTGCCCTGCCAAATTATGTTTGACGAACGACATGAAACCACGGGGCTATGTAAAATGTATTTCATCGGACTACAATGAAAATAAGTTTGCTACTTAATACTTTATTGTGTTTTATCATTGAATATTATTTTGGTATTAGGAAAGATAGATCAGTCTTCATTATATATAATCACATTTCTGTATTATTATCATTATTATTATCACAACCATCATCATCCATCAACATCATCACCATCCATCTTCCATCATCATCACCACCATCCTCATCATCATCCGTCATCATCACCATCATCATCCGTCATCATCCATCATCATCATCATCAAAACTTATTATCATCCACCATCATCATCATCATCATCATCATCAGTCTTGACCATTGTATTTAACCCTTAGAAGTCAATATGTAACGTCGGCACTTCCAACAATCAGAAAATATTGGTTTATTCCCCTGTTGAATTATTTAATTGGTAATTGGCTAAAATTAATAGTTACATGTGGTTTCCAATATGTTTTTGCATAAAGAAAAAAGAATATGACTCCATTGGTACCTGAACAAATGCTATAAACAAAAAATAACTGAAAAGCAGTAGAATAGTTAACGGAAATGTACTTATAGCTGAAGTAGGAGAGTCGGGTAAATTTACCCCAGGCCCTAGTCTAGATTTATTAGGGGGCATAAAGTAATGCAAAAAAATTAAGATTTACGCCTATGGCTAAGCCCAGGGTGACGCAGCATTTTTTAATGCTATATGTATTACAGTATTTACATTATTTGATTCTACAGATTACTGGCATCCTCTCCCTCTCCCACACACCCCAGGAAAAGAGTAGGCTATTGTTTTTACATCACAACCAAATTTAAAATATAATGAGTAACTAGCCTATAGGAATTTACAGTAATCTACCGAAAAATGGAAATGTATTTTTACAAATCGAGTAAATGAGCCTAAACCCCTAATTGGTCAGTTTCCGTGGATTTTCTTACTGGATCACTACCGATGTCCGACCAGGCCCGCTTACACTTTCGTCCTCTTTTTAACACTTTTTCTCACTCTTTTTAATACTTGGCTTGACTGACGGGGGGTGTGGGGCACCCCCCGCTGGATCCGCCACTGATGGTTGTTTACTCCGGAAAAATACTGTAGCCTAATCCAAGTGTAAACAGAGGCCAGGCACACTAGCCACGCCACGCAGGCAGTATCTGAATTGATTTTAATCCGGGTTCTTAATAATGTCAACAACGCGCTCAGTTATATATTGATAGCGAGCACTGGTCTCTCACTCGTTGCTTATAGATCGAGCGTAGCACACCGATAAACGTCGTGCAATAGGATCATTTTTTCACCATGCCTTCATATAAGCTGCTTTACTTTAACGCAAGAGGCCGGGCTGAGAACGCACGGACGCTCTTTGCAGTTGCCGGTGTCGCCTATGAAGATAAACGCATTGAGCAAGGGGAATGGGGATCTTTAAAAAGCAGTAAGTTGGAACAAGAACTATAAGACTAATAACTATGTAGTGAATCGTAGAGCATTTTGGTCTACATTATTGATATTGCAAACGCGGGGAAGGGACAACTATTTGGGGATGGATGTGGGATTTTGGATGCTTTTGGAATATCATACGTTATTTTCACCCCATACTACACCTCAATTGTTTCTTCCAGTTCCTCATTCAAATAAATGCCAGGCTCTGGAATAGAAAATAATATTGGATATAGGACCTATGTTGTAAAACTGATAGAAAAAAAGGTGTTTGACGAAAAAACTCGTGAACGGTTAATGAGAGACATATTTTTTTAATATTTAAAAACTGAAGAGAAGTGGAAAATGGGTGGTTACGCCCTTTTCCCCTGGGCGCAGTTTGGATTCCCAACCTCGAGGTCGGGGTTTCAATCCCCTCGCTGTTCATTTCACTTGTGTCTCTGGTCAAGGCACTTTATCTGCATTACTTCTCTCCACCCAGGAGTATAAATGGGTACCTGGTAGGGTTAAATGCCAAAATGAGCTGATGTACTGCTGCAACTTTATGAAATACCCACAAGGAGCTTGAGTTTGTGTTCCAAATGCGTTTAATCCAATGACCGGGGATAGTAATGTATAATCTAACATATTATTTAAATATTAAAAAATCCGTATCACATTAAGCATTCCCGAGTTAAAAAACAGCCCAATAAGATTTTAAAAAGCCATAGACCTAGGCCCTTGCAATATATTATGGTATTGTTCAGAAGATTTTGAAATCGTTCTATTATTGAAGTGGGGAAAGCCCTTCAATACCCCCAACCCCACCCCCACCCCATACAATGTATTGGGGGAGGAACGAAGTGTCTGGGTTATTTCCCATCGCGATACAATGTTAAAAGCCAAATTAGAGTCTAAAATGACATAGAGCTAATTGATATGCAAATGTTTTTAACGAACTTATTTATTATTATGTAGGCCTACCACTACAGTATTTTCCCAGGCACCTTTTAATTAGTTGAGCATGGTTTAAATCTGAAGTGACGCCCCAACATTATTTGTATAAGCATGGTCCATGGTATAAGGACAAAGAATAACAAAACCCTTTTCAGAAATCGGTATGAAGTGTACGCTTGGTTATGAGTAAAAACCTCTGTAAACGTTCCGGATGGTCAGGAAATGATAAATACATGTATTTGGTTTTCAATACCTGGCTTTATTTTGCCCTCGACCGGTAGTCGTCTTTGTTTGTCGTACATCGATTTTTCCTAATTTAAATTTCGGGTAGAATGACTAAGCAGTTATTATAGTTGACAAATGATGTTAGTGTGGCGGGTTTTGCTCAAAGATTGCTTGGTAATTTCATATAAAAATATATTTAAGTTAGATGAATCGTGGCAGATAATCAGAAGGAATGGGTGTCAGCGGGGTAGGGGAGGACATAAATTGTATGGAAGAAAAAGGAAGTACATATTCTCGTTACCTTTTAGTAGATTCTAAGATCGATTAAATAAGCATTTGTACCTCTCCAACTGGACACCATTCGCGAGATTTTGAGCGACGCCCAACCACGCCCACTAAGCTCTCGTCGGGGAAATCGTTCCCTCTCGTCAGGGACATCGGACTCCTGGCGCCACCCTTACTCGGTAAACATTTCATCACAAAAATATAATCTGAAAAGCTGCCAGTCCTTGTACTCCACTTCCGCCCAACACCCATTTTTGAGACCCTGGATCAACTTCAGATGAACGCCTATCGTTTCGATCGAGTGTAGTTTGCAGTGGCGTATATAGGGGTACGCGGGGGGGGGGAGCGCACGCCCTCCAAAAATTACTCGCGCCCCCCCCCCCACCACCACAATCTCCCCTAGAAATCAACTAAAATCACATTGTTTTCCAAATTAGCGCCCCTCAACTGATCATTGAGGGATCCCCATAACCTTCGCCCCCCCCCCCATCAGCACCCCATTTCAAGACTTCTGGATATGCCACTGGTGGTTTGATGTGTGGGGTGGAGGCATGTTTGCGGTCAGTGGTAAGGTAGGTGTGTGGGTGGACGAGTGCGTATGTGTGTTTGAAAATGGTGCTTATTCGCATATACATCCCGATAACACTACGTAGTACAGTACCTGGCATTAGTATCAAATTCATTCCTAAAAGAATCATCACTGCTAGACGGGAATAACATGTCTTACAACAAGCGTGAGTTTGCTATGACCGGAAGCATCCACATCGTTAATCAACATTGATTCTTATTTAATAATTATTGAGAGGTTAATTTCGAGGACTTTCAATTGATTTACAGGTCCACCACAACTAGCAATTCACTCACTACTGCTAAACATTGATTTAGAAGAAACACTACAGTAATTTTCGTTTGAACAGGAATAAGCATAATATTAATTATATTTTCCTGATTCTTTTTTTTTTTTTTTTTTTTTTTTTTTTTTTTTTTTTTTTGTTTTTTTTTTTTTTTTTGTTATTTTGTGATATGAACTGATTGGTGGATTGGTTGATTGATTGATTGATATAATCAATAATAACGATGTACTAATTACACGATTCTGATACCAATAACGAATGATTCCAATAAATGATTAACTTTATAGACAGGGCATAAACGTAAGAGGTTTACGGTGTAAAATGTACGTTCAATGTTTTCATCTTCAAAGGCGCGAGTAAACGTTATGACGATTACATATTCAACATGCAACTACATTGTTTTCAACAGAACTTAATTTCGGAGTGATGCCAAGCTTGCAGGTAGACGGCGTATCAATATCGATGTCTCAGGCAATCGCAAACTACCTAGCCCGTGAATTCGGTAATTTTATTCAGAACATTTTGTACATTGTAAAACACTAAAAACTGTAAAATTGTATAAGTGATAGGCCTATGCTACCTTAGTGATGTTTACCTTAGATATATGAAAGAGGCAAGAGTTTGTATGTCTGTCATGTATAATAGTGTAGTTTAAACATGTTGATAGAAGTAATTTGGATTGGATTGGATTTATTCGGTGTAAACACCAAGGATAGCCCACGAACGTCTAGAAAGAAGATTTATTTCCAGGGGCTCTCCCTGGCGGTGATTAGGCAGACAATCCCTTGCTCTTTTCCAAAGAGTGTACTGTGTTTTTTAACGTGCACATGGGCCATAAATGCACACACGACGCCAACGACTAAAACGTCTCATCTCATCCGAAAGACGGTGCGCTATTGTAACTTGTCCTCCAGCTTAAACACAAGGAGAGGCAGCAATGGGAATAGAACCGGGGACTTAGAGATCTCCACGATTCATCACACACACAGTGACATCCACCAGATTAGCCGACTGAGCTAAGCTGCTCTCAGATGTAACAATGGGAAAGCAAGGAGTTCCAAGTATTAATGTGAAGGTGTTATTGTGTGCCACCTGGGTTTAACAAGTTTTAATGCGTGGCCTCTGGTATGCTATGGGGTTGCCCTTCGTTAGATCTAAGGGAAACATTGAGCAGGATCTATATTCTCTTATCCATTGAGTATCTTGAAGACCTCAATCATGTCACCTCTCGGCACCCATCTTTCTTCCAAAAATTAGCAAGTCTAAGTCATGCCAATCTTACACCGTAGGCAAATTACTTAACTTTTAGAATACTGTACAAATATATTTCCTATAGCCTTACGGTAAGTGGACCAAGGCTGAACTGAATAATCCATAATTGGTCTGACTAAAGATTCATGGAAGAACCTTATTCATAAAGTAAAAGGCATGTTTAAATACTGCCAATCATAGAGCTTGCTGTAGCTACACGGTTAGATGATTTAAGAGTGGTCTAGAGGTTAACGTGTACACCAAGATCTTTAATTTCATGATGTAGTGGTGATTAAGACATGTGATTTATTTTCAGGTCTATACGGCAAAAGCAATCTAGAAAGTACACGAATTGACGTCACTTACAACGCACTCGTGGACATGGTGACTCTACTCTACGATTACATATTTGCTAAGGATGATGCTAAGAAGGTATTATTGTTAATTATGATTATGGTCACCAACAAGAAGGGAACATTTCTCATAGGCGTTTTATTCTTCCAGAAGCTTGAAAGAGAAAAACGGGGTTCTCGGGAAGAATTAGGGCATGTTTAGTGTTTGCATAGTAGTTTAGAGGTCTACACCAGGACGTCGCAAGGAGGAGCGAATTTATTAATTCGTCGGGGAAAAAATAGACCCCATAAGCCTTTCAAATCCCTATATTTCAGTAGCGGGCGATTCGCCCCCTGATCCCCAATTTGGATTCACTTAGGCCTACTGATACGCTCTAGTAGGAATTCCGGAAATTCCAGTCCGTCAAGGTAGTTGCCCCCCCCCCCCGTCCGTCATGGACAAGGGCCCTTCCGCCGAGCAAATCTTGGCGTAACCACTTGCCTACGCCAGTTGCTTTCCCATTGAGAATTGGATATGAGGCTATTAAAATTAAGAAACAGTTTCATGAAATCGAAAACAGAGGTTCATTCTTGGAATATTACCCTTAGAATTGTATTTTTTTTAGTGCTGTGTATTATTAATTTTGTTCTTAATACTACAGAAAGAATGCATGAAAAAATTTTCTGACAAGGCCGAG
Source organism: Anneissia japonica (assembly GCF_011630105.1). Taxonomy (NCBI): domain Eukaryota; kingdom Metazoa; phylum Echinodermata; class Crinoidea; order Comatulida; family Comatulidae; genus Anneissia; species Anneissia japonica. The sequence continues at coordinate 422,223 of NW_022699059.1, read as the reverse complement.
AGCTACGGACCCGGTTTGGAAAAGTTCCTGATGGAAAACGGTGGAGGCGACTACTTCGTTAAAAGTGGAGTACGTTTAATTTTCAATTATAATACGGAATAGGGGATTAACTTTTTTCTTTTTTGTTTATGTCAAACAGCGAAATTACACCACTTTCCTAAGTGGCATATCCCTTCAGCAAGACAAACATATACAAAAGATGCTCTACATAAAACTAAGTTGCATTATGAGGCTTAGAGAGTGGTGGTTTTGATCGTGTGAAGAAATCATGTAAACTTTAAAGAAATTGAATCCATGACCGTGACATGGAAGGCAATCATCCTAACCACTTCACTTTGTGATGTGACTTAACGTTATAAAGGCGTTAAAAGGTGGTTTCAATAAAATGTAGACTCATTAAAAAATCCACACATTTTAAAAAATGGGATTACAAGGAATTGCGAAATTCACCCCACTATATTGGGGTGAATTTTCGCAATTCCTTCTAAATTTCCATTATTATATAAGACTTCCAAGTTATTGATCTAATGTATTGAGTCCGAATTAATTGCAAATACAACTTCATTTTCATGTGGGATTTCTTGGGCTTATAAGTTATAATTAATTTGAAGCCCACATTGATCGTTCCACATCATTTGAAAAATTTATGTGAAAATCGTAAAAGAAATGTTTAATGACAACTAATAAAATGTTATTTTTGATTCGCAGTTGAGCCTGGCTGATATCGCATTTTTCAACGCATATTCAGAAATGAAAATCCATAAACCCGATGTTCTAGACAAAACACCAAAACTGAAGGCCTTATATGACCGTGTAGCGGCCAACGAAAAGATTGCCAAATGGGTTAAGACAAGACCAGAGACACCATTTTAGAATATGTAATAAGCCTAAGTAATTTAGATTTCAAAAAACACTGATGGCCAACACTTTTGTATCTTTCATTATTATATTCACATTGCAATTGAATTATTTTGTTACGCACAATATACGGTAAAAGATTAAAAGTTGATTTACACTTTTATAGGAAAGACACAATGTTCAAAGTGCTGTAGACCAATGCACTGAAACCGGGATTAAATTTTAACACTTCACTACATGTGTAATCATGGACCTATTTATGATCAAAAGGTCCATCGGTTAATGAATGTGCCGTAGCAAGATGCTGGAAAAAGATAAAAATATATTCATTAATATGAATTTACATGGGTTCTTCACGTTTGCAATATACTCTTGTACATCCTTTTACCAATGAATTCGCTTATTTTCATTTTAATAAATATTGAGCATGGTCTTGTTCTTTTACTTGATATCTTTTTCGTCTCATCTGTTACGGTACCTGATTGCCAAAATGCCATCAACATTCATATCAAAATTTCATTGTTATGTAATTAATTAAAGTAGGCAAATACAATTTTAAAATTGATAATAATTTCATATGAACCCCAACCTTATGGTGTTCATGAAGGCAGTGATGCGCATTTAATGTTCTGAAAACGGAGTGAAATTATCTAAAAATTAGTTTAACCTTTAAAATATTGGCCAGCACAGAGTTTTTACTGTACATTGGTTAATGGCAAACCCGCCGAAGACATATATTCATCAAAGAAAGGTAAATACGTGTTGGAATAACGGACATTATTGTCATCGAGCAACATGCTACGAATGTTGTAATAGATAAATAAATAAATAAATTGTGTAATGAAAGTCCACCAACGAGATTCGAACCTGCGACCTCTCGTTGTAAAGGCGAGCGTCATAATTCCATTAGACCACAGAGAGGTTTCATGGTTGAACAGATTCAAATAACCGTTAGGTGCAACCTATTACACAATGGGCAAGAAATATAGAATAGTAGCATATAATATAGGCCTAGTCCTAAATCAAGATAGCCGCTAACACTGTTAAATTATATAGGCCTAATTATAAATCATCCGAAGTGTTCGAATATGATGGTACATCGTGTAGCATCTCTCAACGAATGTTGTCCTCCATAAATAAATGAATTCATTGTGTAATAACCTGATTCGAACCTGTGACCTCTCGCTGTCGAAACGAGCGTCATAACCATTAGAACACAGAGGCTATTGAGATAGTAGGCATACCATTGCTGTTTTGCATATAGCTGGCCCACTACTAGACCTATAAGTAGTTTGAGTACTCTTGGCATGCTTGATTGTTTCATAGATAGCTATAATAGGGTCGGTGGTTCATCAATAAAAGATACTAGAGACACAAGAAAGGAGAGTTCTCGAAAGGGAAAAAGAATGTTCCACCGAAATGCATGGTGACACACAAACAATGGGTCGCCGCGTACGGCTGGATCTAAAAAACTTCTGCCACCGTTACATAATTGTGAATACAACCTCCTTTTGCGTATGTTGAAATCGTTGCCATTATCCGTAAGATAAAAACAAGTATGCATAAATAAATTAAAACAATAAAATGGCAGACACAAAAGAGCAGAATCGTATGTCCGGACTCTGATTAGTGATACAGTTTTCCTCCATTAGTGGAAAAAGAAAGGCGCCGTGTGCGTTTGATCAGCGTGACCACTCACAATTTTTGATATAGCCAATGACTGGGTCGAAATTACCCAAGATTCATCAAAAATTGCCCAAAATTACCCAAGCTTCCTGAAAATGCATTGAAATTTGAAAAAAAACCGTGTATAGTTTCCCTTTTAGTTAAATTTATAAACTATTTTTTATTGTAATTGTTTGTGTTAATTATTAAAATTAATATTCATGAGGTGATATTACGGATAGAAAAATACGCCCTCAGTCGGCCAGTGTTATCAGTAGATCAGTGATCAAGTTTTATTATGTAATGCATTAATTAGGTAAGATCAATGGCAACGCAAATCACAAATAAACAATTCTGAACCCATGTTTATAGCAATTAACAGTCAATTAACAATGTTATGTGCACTTCGTTGAGTTTTGCTTACTTGAATGGACTGAAATATACTTTGCTACTTCTTAATTCTTCCTCTATGACAAAAAAATTTAAATTTCTTAGTAAAAATAAAATACCCAAGGATTTGAACCGAATACAATGCCCAAGAACCCAAGACCAAGTCAAAATACCCAAGATCTTGGGTAAATATCCAAGCAGTGGTCACACTGCGTTTGATATACCTAGCCAGTACCTAGCCAGAGCCATATATCAACAGAAAGGCGCCAAATACGTCTGGACTAAATATAGAAAACTTGCATTAAAGAGACGTACATCTAGACCAATTTCCGCCTCATTTTTTCAAGTATCTTTGGTTCAATCTCGAATTTATCTGAAAGGACGAAACAACGTTGTATGCAGATTGATTTAACTTAATTATAGCTCCTTAAAATTTGTTTTGTTGAGCACTCTATTTTGAGATTGTACCATTGCTGTTTTGCATTCAGCTGGCCCACTACTACAGTTACTATTTAGTTTGAGCACTCTTGGCATGGTAGGCCTATAATTACCAGCGCTTTTAAACTGCCTTGTTACAAGCTTGCTTGTTTCATAGTTACAGGTTCAATTTCAAATTTAACTGAGCTGTACTGATGAGTCTTTAAAGGACGAATCACTATCCTTTTATCTTTTTTTCCCCTCTTATTATGAGACCCCTCTAATTCAAGACTGAGACCACCTTTATGTGACAAAATGACCTCCAATTCAAGGCCGCATTTGAAAATAAAATCAAACAGATAAAAGTTTTTTTTTTAATTAAATACTCTGAAATTTTGAACCTCAACATTGACAGATGTATTTTCATAAGTTTATCTATATACATAAATGTTTCTTAATAATGATAAGCTATAGAATGGTGACATTTAAAATACCTTGAATGAACAGGCCTTAAAAGAAGCATGCAAAACGATAACATCGTTGTTAATACTACGATTTAAACGTGTTTTTTTAATGATTATGGCGTCATTTGATTTGGTTTGTCATTTTTAATAATGATAAGCTATAGAATGGTGACATTTAAAATACCTTAAATGAACAGGCCTTAAATGAAGCCTGCAAAACGATAACATCGTTGTTACTACTACGATTTAACGTGTTTTTTTTTTATGATTATAACGTGAAAAATTATCAATTCCTGATGATGACATCAAATCGAAAAGTATCGAAATGCACGCCATCGTGTGGGGATTCAATATTTCGACATTATTTATGTCATCATCAGGAATGAAAAATTAATTAATGTCGAAATATTGAATCCCAACACGATGGCGTGCATTTCGATACTTGGAGTATGTATTATACTATCTTATTACTATACTGTTCTTTATATTATGTTTACCTACGGTAGGCCTATGAAATCTTACCGATTTATGGGATGTAGGCTACGTCTGTAACTAACTGTGAGCTTCTTGTATGTTTGTTATCAAATGTAATACTACCTACAACAACAACAACAGCTACCCACTTCTATATAGTGTAGTAATAGTAGTATAGGTACATTCCTATCAAAGGCAAGAGCAAAAGAGGCTAAACTAGTGGGTCTAGTTACAAGCTGTGTTAGGTCCTACCTGCTAGCCCCCTCCCCCGACTAGGCCCCTAGGTTCCTGCCTGATCTGACACAATAGTCACGCTTCGCATGCCATTGGCATTGACTGAAAATTTGAAGGGAAAAAAAAATAAAACAGGAAATTTATATGGGACAGTGAGTAAAAAAATATTATTAAATAATAATAAATTAAATAATAATAATTTTAATAACAATAATAATATTAATAACAATAATAATAAAAAAAATAATAATAATAATAATTAAATAACCATATATAATTTCGCCATTAATTAACTTAGCCTAAGCCTTGTAATCAAGAAGCATCTACATGCAGTACAATACTATATTAGACCTGTAATTAACAACTATAAGCATAACTAGGCCTCATTCATTCATGGTATACGCTGCTATTTTGGCAGGTCCTTTGATGGCATCATCATTTTAATAGAGTCCGCTACCGGGATATGATACACGCTGCATGTAATTAAGATTCCTTCGACTTATGGTATAGATATTTTTTGTAAAAGAAATGTTTTCATCCAATTTTTGTATTCTGTTATGCTACAATCATTCTTTGACTTCATGTGGGTAAATATTATAATTTTTATTTTCTAAAATTTAATCTAAATTGTATCAGGAAACAGAATTAGATTATATTAACGCAAATTTTATTTCTAAACTGACCAATCGGCCATGTTTGTTTTGGTCACGTGGATTAACGGCTGCACTCTCTGGTTACGTTAATTTTCGTTGTCAACGAACCAGTCGAATGAAAATAATACTTAACGAAAATTCGTAATCAACGAAATGAACCAGTCGAATACGCCCAATGTTATGTTTTTTTGATTGACTGGATGACTTAGTTACCGTACCTTATAGCCGGTTGACAATGTAAACAACCAGGGAACTAAGTATCCACTGAGAGAATATAGTTCGAATGTATTACAGTATTTCGGGTTATATTTGGCCTTAAATTTTAATTAAATTAAATATTTTCATATCTCATTTTGGGTTAAAATATGATTAAGTAAATTCTGGATAGAATGTTTACTAAGAAGGTGCAAATTAAATAATGCGGATGGATTTTCTATTTGGAAACATTTGTAACGTGGCTGGATCCCAATTCAACTTTTTATGGACAGGCCTAGGCTAGGTCTATCGCTAAACTTTGTTGTTAAATGACTATATAGACTATGGCGGTACTAAGGGTGTATGTTGAATATGGGTCCTAAGGTGAAACTCAAGCCGTAGAATGGCCAATGCTGTTCATGAAATGCCAGCATATTCTAGTAGTAGGAGCTCATCTAGGCCTAATAAAGTTACACGGAAGCAACAGGAACCACCAAGGCACCATCAAACTAACCCGCGTATTCGGCGAGGTCTTCAGATGAGTGAACCTGTGTCTTCCCTGCCTAAAAAGCACTCTGCATCAGCTGGAAGGTGCTTAGGAAAAGCAGGCTTGAAGCCAAGGCCCCCAGTATGTGACAGTGGTTTGCTTGTAGGATCAGCAGTGACTAGGCCTAGTCCAGAATACTCACTGAATGAACAAACAAATGTCATTCGTTCAAGGGCTCGATGCCGTAAGCCTTGGGAGGTAGGCCAAGTTCAATTTAATTATTAAATAATATTTTTGGATTTCTTGCTGCCTGACCATAGGCATTGAGTATCCCTTCATTTCGGTCGCGATAGTTTTGTTAATGCATTTCGGTCGCGGTGTATGGGGCGCCGAATCAAGAAGGGAGAACAAGGTAGCTAAGCAGATGGTATTTTTATAAACACAAAACTTACATTACATTACTGTAACATATAGTTTCATTTGTTTTCTTGTCTGTTCACGTTTCCATTTATTTTTAATGTTCTTGAATTACCTTGAACCTAGGACTAGAGCATTAGCTCGTTTGTCCTCCAGTCATCATAACTCTTCAGAAACATGGGCGGAACTTGAGATGATCATGTTTATCATTTTAATAAATGAACATATACTGAATGATATATGATGAATGAAAATGAAGAAAATATATAGTATTTTAGTATTAGTATAGTATTTTCATATGAATATAATTAAATGCCGTACATTTTAATGACCGGTTTCAGGCTTCTTTTATATTCACAAGCCCGACAAAATCACTCTTGCTAGTCCTATTTAGTTGTACTAGAATTTAATTTCCCCCCCCCCCCTACTCCCCAAATAGATTCCCATGGTACTCTTGAGGTGAAGCAGGCACAGGGTTTGTATTTTCTTATTTGTTTTATTTCCATTTTTGATACATATTCTGATGTTTATAAAATACATAGTAAAATGTAGTTTTAATATGTACAGTAATTTTAAATACATATAATAGTCGTTCCACAATTTGGGGCTTCTTTATAAAGCTACAAAAATTCACTACTTTAAGGCATAGAAGTTTCCTGGTACCTAACTATAAAAATCAGAATAGAAAGAAACTTTCCGACAACCAAGGTTCCCACAGTGATCATGAGGGTAAGCAGGATTATTCTTTGTACACTGCAAATTTAAAGACAAAAGTAGGTCAGATTCTAAAAATATGACTAGCTATTTTAGCAGGTCATGGCAATGGCAGTAAGGTGTTCACTGTGCGTTTACTTCATACATTATCTGCTATCTGCTGCCGATCATGTTTTGTTTAATGTTTATTAAATACACAAATAAAATAGTAAAATATAGTTTAAATAAAAATGTAAAAATGCATCCATATTTTAATAATATTAAAATATGTATAATGTTTCTGATATAAAAGTATATTTGATTAAACAAAGCAAATCAAAATTGTAACAACACACATAGGCCTTTATTATGAATAATTCCGAAATTGATAATTATGTACTTGACTTTTCAATTCTGGATCTGTAAGAAGAAAAAAAACACGCTAAAATTATATTCAAATTAATTGTAATTAATAACAATCGTAAAAAACTTAAACAACAATATACAAAATAATACAGAAAGTATTAGGCCTACTGGATAGTCAAGCATCGTAAAAAAGACATAATAAATAAAATTAATACTAAGTCTGCAACACACGCACAAAAAAAACTTTCCAAACATAAACCACTAGTACGTACATCGGCGTTCCATACCGCGACCAAAATGCATAACAATACGGCATGACCGAAATGAAGGCGTGACCGAAATGATCTGTATTCATCTAGCCTAGCCTAGGTCCTAGGATTTATTGCTACGTAAGAAGTCTAGGTGGCTATGCGTAATCCCAAAACAAGAACTAATGATTACAAAATGACATGGATATGTTATGAATAACCTGCCTGGGGCTATAGGAGGTTTAGGCCTTAATGATAATTTTAATTTTTTGAACTATACTTTGATACATTCATACATTGCTCTTCTGTTCAATATACCTGATTATTAAACTTTGTCCTATACTGTGTACATATATTTTTTAAAATACAATATTTATTATAATTTAACAGGCAGGAAAATTGATTTTTTTTTAAATAAAGGCCTAGGACATCCCAGATCCTGCATATTTTGTTGTGGTTAACAAATTTTTATTATATACCGTATAGTATCATGAATATTATAAGCAGGGCATTCAACTAAGTAATAAGTAACCTTTATTTTTCAGGCATCACCGTTCCTCAGTGTCAATACAGTATCACCGGATAAAAAAACTGTTACGGGTAAGTTCAAGGAAAGATAAGGAGGTACAATACTTGGTGAGCTAGAGATAATATGTTACATCTCCTATCCTATACAAAACTGCTTGTAAATTAACTGTACCTGTAGATTCAACAGGCTACTGTGTGAAACCAGTGTAATCAAACTATACTTATTGCTAGTCATATCGTCACATACTGTAATTACCAACTCTGAGAATGTGAAAGTGTGAATGTATGCGAGTGGACTTTTGGGGCAGCCTTGTGACAAGGGAGATTATAGGGATTTATATAAGTAATAATAATTATACTTAATTTATACTTAGATGAAGATCATGAACCAGCGCCAGACACCAGGCGAGGGCAACGGAAGTCTGTCCGACCAGTTAGAAAGGAACGCAAACTTTCCGCAAGAAACCAATCGTGTAATGGTCGGCGTTCTCAGACACCGAGGGTGCTCTCCAGGTGTACGTCTAGAGGGACTCCGTTTGACTTTTATTCATTTTATACACACAAGTAAGAACGTAGTGAATGACATACAATAGTGTAAAACATTTCAATATGAATGTTGTATTAATTTTTATTAGTGATTTCTAGTTGTTTTTTTTCTCAAATAAGATGTTATAAGCCTACACATTGTCAATATTTGAACACACAAAAATAAGCTGTCCTTGGCTTTATATTAATATCCACTATATAAATATTTGATTATTATTATAATTTTTTTTTTTTTTTTTTTTTTGCTACATCTCTTTTATTTACAGTACTTATGTAGTCTGTCTAAGTTTAATTCTATTTTCTTGATTTAAATTTAATTTTATTTTTGTGCCGACTTCAAAATTGTCATTTGCACTGTTTGATTAACGCTTTTCACACTAATGATGCATTCCATCCAGCATGGGTTCATGTGATAAATGCATGATTTGCACCTAGCTACTCCCGAGTTTAAAATAACAGTTTAAAAGTGAACTATTTATTCAGGATTGTAAATCTTCAGAAACTTTTCTGTTTAACTACCTCATTCTTTGGATTGGTCTACACAAATAGCACAAAACAGAATGAACACTTTTGAAATGTCATTCAACCTTAACAACTGGCCAATCAGGAGAGAACCAGGAATACATATTGTCTTAAAAAAACATGCATTTTAATAAGTTTATCATTTTGTAGGACTGTCTGGCAGGACTAGTTAGTCAAGCAGGGTAATAGCTTGTCCCTCTTGTGCTAACCAGTTGTGGGTCCACATGGGCCTTATCCAAATTTTCTTTAATTTTCAGCAAGAGTCTCTCATATACATTATAATTACATTTACATATTGTAGATAATTATCACCTGCATGACTTGTTTTTAATATCAGGACATCACAATTCATCACCTATTGGCACATCACAATAATAAAATACAGCATTTCTTAACCTTGGCTAAGTCATTCAATTATGTCATAATGGTAATGGTACGATATTTGTAGAAAAATAAACAAACAAATAAAACATTTTTTTTTAAATAAATAAAATAAACAAACAAGCCTCTCTGGTAACGAAGTGAGACGGCAGCCAAAAATTTAATTAAGCGAATCATAATTTGGATGTTATGATTTGAGTAAATGTCTAAGATGCTGTGTGTGAACTCTGTCTCTTATACACATCTAGATGTGTATAAGAGACAGGTCCTATACTGTGTACATATATTTTTTAAAATACAATATTTATTATAATTTAACAGGCAGGAAAATTGATTTTTTTTTTTAAATAAAGGCCTAGGACATCCCAGATCCTGCATATTTTGTTGTGGTTAACAAATTTTTATTATATACCGTATAGTATCATGAATATTATAAGCAGGGCATTCAACTAAGTAATAAGTAACCTTTATTTTTCAGGCATCACCGTTCCTCAGTGTCAATACAGTATCACCGGATAAAAAAACTGTTACGGGTAAGTTCAAGGAAAGATAAGGAGGTACAATACTTGGTGAGCTAGAGATAATATGTTACATCTCCTATCCTATACAAAACTGCTTGTAAATTAACTGTACCTGTAGATTCAACAGGCTACTGTGTGAAACCAGTGTAATCAAACTATACTTCTTGCTAGTCATATCGTCACATACCTGTCTCTT
>NW_022699059.1:391878-410394 GCF_011630105.1 Anneissia japonica | reverse complement strand
CAGTAGATAATGTATCTTGAAAGTAATTACGCTATATTTTCACTTGCATAATAATATTACAGTAGCATATTTAACTTTCTTGTAATATATGTAGCATGTGGTTTTGGTAATATTTCAAGTAATAGCGGCTTGAAATCTTCTGAATTATGACGTTGCAGGCTATGTCCAGTTTGGAATGGGGTGTTTCTTAATTTTTTTAATCCATGCTTTAATTATAACTAGAAATAATAGGAATAATATTATAATCATGATAAATCATAATGTATAATAAAAATATTTTGTAAAGTAGTTGAGACCATGTGGGTCTCATGCGCTAGTAACTGAGCATTACTACAGCATGTTACAAAGTAACACAATTCATAGATTATTATAGGAAAACTTTTAGGAAAAATGAACATTTATTGCATGACTCTAACTTATTTCATTTTTCAGAAATTGATTATGAAAAACAAAAAATGAAATGTTCTGTATATAATATAAACCTTGTTTCTTCATTTTTCTTTGTCAGGAACCCAAGCTTTATCACTGGACCACCAAATCTATGGTCGATGGGCAACAAGTTTTGGCCAAATTCTGGGAGACCACTAGAGAGGCGTCAGAATGTTGTGCCATCTGTGACTGCAATTGAGTCGTCTTCACTCTATCCCAATCAACAAGTCAGGCATCCTTTTAAGCATGCAGACAGTTCCGAGCCATTAACAGTATGGATTATTTCTTTTAGGATACATTGCCCTCCAATACTAATACTTGAATACTTACTTAGATACTTGTTAGTTAGGCCCTCTATTTCTTGGGTACGTCCTTCCATAAACTAATATATGCTGTTATACTGTACGTACTATTTTATGTTATATAAATTACTTATATTTGCTTACACACAGGGGGTAAAGTGTGGGCTGCATGTGACCCGACAGTGATTTTTTTTTTGTGGCCCACAAAAATAAATTAAATAATCTATTTCTCTGGCCCACCAAACATATTTGGCTAGGAAACACTTTGTTTTTTTCAGCCCGACACCAATCATCTGTGAAAAGTAATATTAAAGCTAAGAATAAAGTGGTATAAAAGCAGTGCATGAAGGTTTTTGGAAGCACACTGGAAGCATCAAAGTTTGGGTGGGGCCATTGGTGTTAAACCAAAAATTCATTTTTTGCCCCCCCCCACCCCCTCTGTGCTATCAGTTATTGTTAGAGGACTTCAAAGTGTTTTAATGTTCCCAATAGAAGAATCCCAATACATCATTTTATGATATTTATTAAAACAGAGACATATTATTGAATCTGGGATATTTAAACCATTTTTAAAACGTTGTTTTCACTGTAGATTATTGAAGCTGCAATTGTTTCTCTTGCAATTCGAGTCATTAATTTTATATTTTCTTTTATATTTCAAGGAGCTTCCAAGCGCACCAGATCTTGATTTGAAGATAAAGACTGCCAATGCCATCTGCCTTGTGTCAAAATCCTTAGCAGCAGAGAGGGATTTGCCCATAAACAAAAAGAATGGCAGACTCCTGAAAGCAAGGTATAGTAGTTATATATATCCACAGATGCTGGCATATGATTGGTTGAAATTGCAGGTGTAATTTGAATGTTTTTACAATACATCCCACTATGATAATGTATGCCCAGGTCATTTGACTTTTGCTTAGCTCATATTGATTGCATATTTCTTTTTCATAAATACTTCTTACACCGCACTATGGGTGAACCGAACCTTGTCCAAATTTAAGTTTTCTAGTCTCTAAAGTACTGTTTAATAATAATAATAATATGTCGGTCTTATATAGCGCTTTATGCATATTACTCTAGTCATTGGATCAAACACGTATGGAACACATACTCAGCTCCCAGGGGAGAATTCCATTATATTGCAGCTATTAATCAGTGCAGTTGTGTTCGAACCTACCAGGTACCCACTTGTACTCCTGGGTGGAGAGAGGCAACCATAGATAAAGTGCCTTGCCCAAGAACACAAGCGATTTGCACTGCGAGAGTTTCAAATTCTCGAGGTTAGGAGTCCAAGCCACAACCGATGTGCAAACTGTTTACAGTGTGTTGCTTGTCAAAACTATGTTTTATATGTGTGGTGTAAACCTCTTATTTATCAGAATATTAAATGAAAAATAATTGTATGAAAAACCTGTTTCCAAAAGTGGAGTGAAATTGTTCAATCATAAATGCACTCACAAACAATTTGTTGATACTGTTTTTATTATCAATTTTGCATTAAACTGATGCAAAATTTATAATTTTTTGATAGTTTTAAGTGTGATGAGCTTACACATAAACAATATACATTTTTTAAATATTCATGATGCTAAAGAAATTACATTGGGTTTTTTTTGCCAAAGCCCTGTATAGAACTGGACAATTCACATTAGTTTCAGTACTTTAAGGAGCTCATTAAATACTCTATTATACCAAAAGCATTCTGGCAATAAAATGTAATTCAGAAACTTTTTGTTTGTTTATTTGTGATGGAGACATGCTAATTGGTCTTAACTGTAAATTTATTTAAAATGTATGGTATTTCATCTTTTACAGACTGAAGCCACTTCATGCATTTACACCAGTTGGACCAACAGTAGATCATTGCGCTGGTGTTCAGCCAGAAAAGAAACCCCAGAGCCCTAGTCAACTGAAACTACAGATGCGAAAAAAGCAACTCCTGGACATGCTTCCACCTGGAATATTCCAGGAACGTCCAGCCACGCGGGAATCTGTACACCGGACCTCTGTCGCATCCAACCTGTCTGAAGATCGTGAGCTTGATGATTTTGATGCTGTGACATTGTAAGCTTGAACTTTGACTTGGCTTTTTAGAATTTTTTTTTTATATTTGTCATTGTGCTTATTTTTATTTTAGGGTAGAAGTCTGTGTATTTGTCTTAAATATTAATATGCTGGTCACCAACATTTCTACCATTTCATTCATTCATCCATGCATCCATTATTTATAGGTAGATGAAACATTATTCTATTTTATTTTTTTTTTACCATATTTATAGAGGGTGACTCTTCCAGCATATATTAGAAGGTTGGCTCTCTTAAGTAAATGAAATAACTCTGGAGTGGAGTTGCTTTTAGTCATGAGAAAAAGACCTGCAGTAACAGGAATTGAACCCAGGACCCTGGGATTAAAGGGCAAGCATCTTAACCACTAAGCTATGCAGCTCCATATTCAAATGGGTTATACTAAGATTGTTAACATTTAGCTATTTTTTATATTCAAAGCCAAAATGAAGCAAGTCAGTCATGCTCAGAATTTCACCAAATACCTCCAGACAGTGGTACAATCTTCGGTTATGAATATAACCAAGAAATGCTGCTAGATCAAGAGATTCCTGCCGACCCTGAAATGGAAAGGCGATTGATGCAATACATGTCAGTGCAGTCTCCCAACAAGACTCTCTCCAGGCTAGGCCTGGATGGACCATCTGGTGACAGTATGGCCAGCTTTAGTGATGTCCTTATTGATGGTGCTGCAGGCATGATTGATTCTGCTTTAACAAAGGGTAGAAACCGGCGCAAACTTGTTGAAGAAAAAGTAAACTTTACTCAAAAGTCAATTTTGAAAACCTCTAAAGCATCAGCAGAAAATATTTTTAGTGGTCTTGTTTGGAATGGAAATAGTCTTGAGAGAGTCCAAACAGCTCCAGAACAAGGAACACAGAATCTCTTTGGGGATGAAACATTTGAAGTTGATACAGAGAGACCTGTAACTGTACCAGACCAGCCAAATATCCTTGAAGCAGTAGCAAAGCAGCATTTAGAGAAGCTTCTAGAGGAAGAAGATGATGCATCATTGCAAGAAAATAACACCAGTGATGACTCTACTCTAGTTGTTGAACCATTGGAGAAGAATGTCAGATTTCCAGATCATAAACTCAACGTCCACACTCTAGATTTGGTTATTTTGAATGACACTGCAGATAGTTCCAAAAAAGCTGAAAAGATATTATTGCCAGTTACTGAAGAAGCAGAAGGGGACGGTTTAAAAGATATCACAAACATACTCTTAAGTGAAAGTGAAATCAATAGTCAATCAGAAGTTATAGAATCACAAATGGTGAATCTTTCAATAATAGAGAATGCTGAGAAAGTTTCTGAAAAGTATGACTTAAAAAAAGAACATTGTTCAATTCACGAAGTACACACTCGCACAGACCTAAATGAAAATCATATTGTAAAAGAAGGGATCAGTAATGTTTCAGAAAATTGTAAGCAACCAAACAGTTCTATTTCAATTCGCAACAGCATTCAAACTGATGGAGCTCCTGCTACGTCTATTGACACTAATGCATCTAATAATGAACACAATGAAACTGAAATAGATAGTAAACCTACTCACATTACCTTGAGCCCAGAACAAAATGATCATCCCCATGACTTATATTTAAATCTTCAGGATGGAAACTTCCAGGATAATCCTCCTTTAGAAATTAACAGAGTTGTCAGGGACGTAGCCCTTGAAGATACTAACTGTTTAAAGCATTTATCTAAAAATATGGACAAACAAATAGAAGGAAATGAAAGGAGTGAAGACGAAACTGCTTTAGAACATTCAAACAAAGTTGATAAACGATCAGTTGTTTCTAATTATGAAGGTTCAAAAGAAATGAAAGTGCCAAAAAAAGTTGATGATTCAGTAAAGAGAACATTAGAAATGAAAGAATATAGTGCCAATGACATTAAATTATATGTTGCCAAAGCCAATGCCAAAGAAGTCAGAATTTCTGATAATGTTACAATAGTAGAGATAGAATCAAGGAAAATGTCAGATCCGCAACCATGCGGTGATCAAATGATGTTTACACCAATGGAAATGCGAGTTAAATCTGAGTCTAATATGCCGAGTTCTTTTGCTGATAAAACAGTGAGCAGTTTGAAGTGTGTTGAGGAAAATTCAGACTCTGCCAGCAGCAGGTCTGATGACGAATTTCAAAATAATAATAATGATGATTTACAAAACAAAACACCCTGGATGTTCCTGACAGAGAATGAACATGACAATAGTATAACTTCAAGCATTCCAAATGGTGCACAGTCACCTGAATCGTATGTCATTAATGATGTACAAAAGCAGTTTGCTACACTTTCAGATGCCAATGTTATTGATGAAAATGAAGATGACGAAAAGGAAGATGAAATTGAGGATGCAGCTGAGGAATATAAAACTGGAACTGATAAAGATGATGAAAATGATGGTAATAATGGATCAGGATCTGCTAGTGGTACTGAACCTCAGGGACCAACTGGAAGAGAGAATACAGACAAAGGCCATGATGATCAAACCAATGATGGTAAAGGAACAGATGATTCTGAATCAAAATCAGGAGATATCCAAGGAAGCAGATTGTCAACCACAGTGAACCAGAATCTAATGTCAGAGAATGCTTATACAGATTATGCATTTGTGCAATCAAAGATGTCTGATATTGACTTAGAATACAATGATATACCAGAGATTGATGAGAGCGTTATCTTTTGTGGCATATGTGGTCTGGATGAGGATACTTGTGTCTGTCCGAGATCAAAGGCTGCAAGCAGTAAAGACAGATTCTTTCACTCTTCTCCAAGGATAAATAGTGCGTACACTGAACCAATTACCTCACCGTCTGACGAAAATCTTGAGGTAGTGGAACATGCAAAGGAATGCTGGAGTCCCAGAGAAGACTTGCAGATGACAGATAAAGCCAACAATCTCATAATGAAGTATAGAAACATGTATGATAATGGAATCTTCAAAGATCATTCTGCAACAGCTTGTTTTAGTGAAATGCTAATTAGCGGTTGGTCTAATGATGGTGCTAAAAACATCCTGGTCAAAAATCAGGTGATGAATCAGACAAACCATGCTCTGGATGTCGAACTAGGCTGCTTAGATGTCACTCCAGTAAATGGTTCTGCAGCTAGAAGTGCATCTGCAGAAACTGGTGAACACGACTCTGTCACAGACAAACCAGTAAGTAATTTTTGTCACTTTTTTTTACCAATTCTCTCATTTAAAGTATACACCTGTTCTCTTCCAATTTTTTTTATAGTTGAGAATGCCTACACTGTACATAACAATGGCGCACAAGATTCATAATTTTAAAAATGGGATACTATGTAACTAGTATGCTAAATCTTTTCTCAAATTGTATGAAATTGGTAAACTCTTCCTTTAAATTTTGTTTTGTATTCTTCAGTCCCTATTCTCTACCTTGGAGGTTATGTATTCACCACCAATTTCTGTTAGCAGTATTATGCAAAAACTAATGAATAGATCTTCATAAAATTTAGTGGAATGCTAAATATTGGTGTATATTGAAAATGTTACTGTAATTAGAGTTTGAGATTAAAGATCATAGGTCAAGATCAATGAATATTAAAAAAATCACATTAATAATGTGGTATGGCAGATGTATACACTATTGAGTACCTGCTCTAGTTTTACTTGCAATGTTTCCATTTGCTATGAAATAATTTGCACATCAATCTATCAGTTTGTGTTTTGTTTTGCAGGTCATAAATGAAGCCGTTTCACTCACTGATATGTAAGTACATTGTTTTCATCTAAAGCTATGCATAACTCTTTGAAAATTTGTTTTTCAAATACCCAAGATTACTCTGGCAGTGTCCCTGCAATATTTACTCCAAAAAAATTCTAAGTTCTAATTGAATTGAATAAAAAAAAAAAAACAGTTTTACACTAGAGTAATAAAGTATAGTTAGATTATCAATTGGATATCATTCATATTCTTATTTTAATATTTTTTTCTAACCAAGTTGTTTTTTACTGCTTAATTTTGTAGAAAGTCTAGATGTAATGTAAAGCATAGTGATTAAAAATAGATGTTGTCCACTTCATATTTCTTTTTTATGTTAAATTTTTTTTAGTAAAAACTTAATTGATTGTTAATTAAGTGATTTACAGACTATTAGTATTTTTAAATTTAAAAAATTGTACAGACTTCTGTATTTCAATTGAAACCATTTAAGTAATAAAGTTGATGATGATAATGATAACGGTGACGATGATAATGATGGTAATAAAAGAAAGCAAATTTAATACAAATTATACAAATAAACAATGATCATGTCTCTATAAAAGGTATATGACTAAATTTTTTGGAAATACAAAAAATATCTGTACAAAAATTGATAAAATAGGCATACATCAATAAGATGCACACTTTAGGCTCATTGGATTGAATTGGTATATATTCTTAATTTATCTGAATTCATTTTATATCTGTAATAGCAATATCAAATTGAAATATCAACTCCTACACCGTGGATTGTTTTATGTTGATAAATGAAAAAACAAATACCTATTATGAGTAGGTGTGTAGAATCCAAGTTCAAAAGCCTTTGGCATTCCTCTTAGTAAATATTAGACGAGGTGAGCAAGAATAACAGGAAAGATAAACACCTGCCTACTGATAAATATAACTTGAGGAGAATTAGAAAAAATGATTCCTAACAATGGCACATTCCATTATTAATAAGAGGTGTGTCTGTGCATTGTAATCATCAGTGACAGTATAAAATTTTCTACTTGTTTGATTACCATAATGTACTAAGGATGTAGAGCATAAGGATGTTGCCATATTAAATGCAACTAATGGGATCCCATTAGAATAAGCCAAAATTTGCTATCGTTATGGGTCAATCTCCATTCACCACTAAATGCTAAATTTTGTGTTATCCATAGTTTTGTCGTAATTTTTTATTTGATGGCTTTGTGCATTGTATTTTCTGAATTTTATTGTTTGTGTGTTCTTTTTTTGCTTAAAGCCAATAAATTTCAACTAAGTTGATAAAAAAAACCACTCAATTTTTTGTTTGATATCCTGAGAATTTTTATTTAGATTCTACAATAATAGGAAATCCTCATCTTAAAGACAACCCTGGTTTATAGTGGAATATTCTACAAATAGATGATTCCTCAGTTACTAATCTATATATGAGTGTGAGATGTTTCAATAATAAACATTTAAGTCTGAAGTCCCTTTGTAAGGCTGCTGTTAAAGATATCTTGGTCCAGACGTGTCATTTGCTATAACAGTTTTCATGGGCATTTGATAGGAAAGCAGTTTTATTTTCAGTTGCTATTGTTTTTCCTCTTGAAAGCATTAATATTATTTCTCACATTTTTTCCATCTGTATACTGTGGGCTATTATCTTCCTGTTTTTTGTGAGGTTTTTCTGTGAGTATACTGGTGTTAATAGATAGATTCTATTATTTTGAAATGTTCAAGAACAGTACTGCAGCTTGTGAAATATGTATCCCTGTATTCGCTTCTGGTGTTTAAGTGCTGTATTTAATCTGACAAGTGACAGGCATTATATGATCAACATACATTTTGTTCTTTATCTTTTGCAAATAGACTTCGCTTCCATTTACTGATAATGTTGTCAGTTGTTGACCAGTGTAAATAAAGTTATAGGTTTATGCAAGCCTACTTTTGAGTAGAGTATATTTTCATATTAATAGAGACTCTACCTTTTAATTGTCTGACAACTGCAGTCAACTTACATTTTTTAAGTTTTGATATTAGGTCATTATCATGTACTGTACATACCTTTTTTAAATTATTTAAATTGATCTTAAACCAAGAAATAATCTAAAATCCAAATTGACAGAGAACCAATCACTACCATTCACCAGCAGTAACAGTCTCTCAGGTGACAAGAGTGGGAGGCAATGGTGTTTAACTTGACAACTTTTACAGCTTGAGTATTGTGTGGATAGTCTTATAATAAATAATTTCCAAATTGTTATGTACGCTAATTTATCTGAGAATGCAAAACCAGAATTGAGATCTAATGAAATAGTAGGCTGACAGGCTCTAACTTGGTGATCACTCAGTTTTTCACTCAGTTTTGTAATTCTCAACTAGGGTTCACAGTCCAAAAAAAAAAAAAGACAAGTTTCAAAAATTGGACTGCAATATCAGAAAATTTAAGAAAATTTTTAAAATTATGTAAATGAATGATCCAATTTCTGGTGAAGCAGCCAAACCTGGTCATTGTTGCCAAGGTAATATGTCATTCGAAGTTTCCCCATTATTGCTACTTTTGTTTTAAGTGAAGTACTGTCTAGTCATTGCTGTTTAGAACAGTAAGCTATAGTCACTGTTGCTGAGACCAGTGTAGTCACTGTAGAGCTTAAGCTGCATTCACATTGGCTCCGAACTGAAATTCAGACCGCGATCCTATTCTTACATGCTTATTTGATTTTCTGATTGGTTTAGTAGGCTTTCTGATCTAAAAAATTGAATGCAGATTGAATGCATGTGTAGTCATTGTAAGGCACCATTTTTCATGCTATATTTGGTATTTGGAATGTTTACCTTTCCATGATGCAACAGTTTATTGAGTTTTCATGATGCCATAAAGTCTGCGGTGGATTTTGAATTTGCTGATTAATTGTTTTCCCTTCAACTTAACCATGTGGACAAGGTTTAGAAGGTAATGAGAACACAAGAATTTTGTTTAAATTGATATAATAATAGGATGTTGTCATTTATAAATTCTAAAACCTGATATTTTGTATAGTCAAAGTGTAAACTCTGAAGAAAAACTATCTAATCTTGTAAATCGATAATTTAATATTTACTATTGAACGTGGTGTCTGTGGTGTCTTGATGAACCGATATATATGGTTTTTCTCCTTAGGAACCTACCTTAAATGTATTGAAATCATCCGACCCAGGAGTATAGGCCACAAAATTGTTATGTTGTAATGTGAAACGATAATAGCCTAATAAAATTATACTCTTTAAAAAATGCAAATATTGTACATGATATGAAATGCTTTTATAGTTCACAAAATATGGCATAAATTTCACTCTGTTAAACTCATAATGTTTATGCTGTTGTAACAACAACAAATGCATATTTCTTTTTCCAAATTTGATTCAAAAACATGTTTATGTGAAAGTAAAGTATTTTTTAAAGTGCCATTATATATCTTGTTGCATGTTTTGAGGTAATGCCAGTGAAGATAGCACTACAGCAAAAGATGTTAAACAATTGATACTGTAGCATTGATTTTCTAATTATATTTCAAATATCAATTATTATTATTTTTGTTGTACAGGGACAATCCTAATTCACTGTCAGTTGTAGCTGAGAGCAAGCAAATCTCCAAAACAAGGTAAGCACTTCAATTCTACCAAAATTATAAAATTTTATTTCATTTATAAATTTTCTTTAATAATGGTGAAAATACTACTTTACTAAATGTACAGAGGATGTGTGTGTTTTTTTTTTTGTTTACTCTGTTTTCAAAAATTTAACTTTTTTTAACATGTTGCACTCATTTTTAAGTTAAAGATTGTTTTTCTCCAGATTTTATATTAAGAATACAATAAGAAAACTAAAAAACATGAAGTACACATGAATCAGCTAATGAGAACACAGATATTAGTTACATACGGAAATAAATTATCTTTCCATGAAACACAAAACAAAACAATTGAGTTTAATAACTTTTTTTTTTAAATTCGCATGCAGATCACAGGTTGATGATAAATCACCGATTGCTCCATTGCCTCCAGTCTGTTTTCGTATTAATGCACGACCACCGCCAGACCATGTCTACTACTTCGCTTATGGTGAAAATATGAATCAAAATAGGCAAGTACTGATCACCAGGTAACCTTTGTATTATACAAATATTGACGGCTCATGAGAGGAATGGTGAAATATATTGCCTCGACTCAAAGTGATGTGGAGACTACTATCTTCCCGAGGGCGGAATAGGCTACGGTCTCCACATCACCGATGGGCTATAGATTTCACCGTTCCCCGAATCTAGACTGTCAGTATTTGTTTTATATACCACATACATAGATTCTACAAATCTTAAAAAAAGTAATGAAAAGAATACCCACCACATAGGCCTAGGCCCTAAGCCTACTTTCTATTCATAGGCAGTCAAAGGGCCAATCTCTCATCATAGAGGTCGCAGTCCCCTTTCTCACCATGTATGTCATAAATTACACAGCATCGTTCAGAGTTGGGCCTAGAGATTACATCAATAATTTGACATATAGTACTTTTCCCCCGAGAATTTATGAATTATCATTCAACCCACGTCATAGGAGTGATGGTTGAAGTTATTACCCGTTTTTTAACCAATCAGGTGCCTGGAAGGAATCTATGTATGTGGTATATAAAAAGTATTGTATTATTAATCCATGAACAATACAAAAGAAAAGTGTTTTATTGCAGTTCTTCATATGGTTCTTGGAACCTAGTAAAAGTTCAAAGTTGCCAGATTTATGATAAAATATTCAAAAGTGTACTGCAACCAACATCACTTCTGTTTTTAATATTTTCTTTTTATTTGTTTTATATATATTGCACAGCATATAATATTTTTTTATATGTAGCCCAACACACATCTGTGCTTGCTTCTTATCCATAATAATTACCTTAATATGACAGATAAAAAAAAAACATGTACATCTGAAATTATTAAAATATATAATAAATATTCCTATTTACAAGTTAATAAAAAGGTTTAAGTTAGTGACTTTTAAACAATTTTCATATTTGCTTTTAATAATATAAAATTATTGTTTTTATTAATTATCTATAGAATGTCACTTTACATTGGAAGGCAAGATGTACAGCGTCTCTGGGGACTTTTGTTTGGATTTCAAATCAAATTCAATAAGAAAGGTATGTAATTTATATATTATACTATTATTATTGTGACAACAACAGTTATAAATATGATGTAAGAACAAAGAATATAATTTTGATAGTACTATGGATTTATCGAAAGGTCCACTGATTATTCGCAGATAAGATAGTATAATACATACTCCAAGTATCGAAATGCATGCCATCGTGTCGGGATTCAATATTTCAACATTAATTATGTCATCATCAGGAATGGATGGTTTTATGTGTCAGCAATTCCAAACTAATAATGATAAAAGTCTTTAGAGCATTTAATTGTCATTAAATAACATACATTTGCAAACATATGTTACTACCCCATATGGCATTGAATAACTAGCATTTGCACCAGCACCATATGCAATCTACTCTGCTAGCTGATGAGCACTCCTAGTGATGCGGCTACCTTTTCCTTTTCTTTCCTTTGTACACTGCTATGAATTACTTCAATTGCACAGCATCCTACAGGTACCCGTTTATAATTATATGGTGAGGTGAGTCGAATGGCTGAGCGGTTAGCAAGGGCGCCGCAATCTATAGCCATAATAACGGTGCTGGTTCAAACGGCACGCTCGCCTATGGTTCTGGTGGTAGAACAAGTCTTCTATAAACCGTAGTCCCAGTGTATACAATGACTCGTGTGCACTATAAAGAACCCAGTACATCCTTCGAGACGAGTAGGGGGATACCCCGGTGTACTGGAACGTACAGCCCCTGTGGTGGACAACAAAAGTTGCTGGTACCGGGTTACCGGGTAGCACAGACACGAAGGGACCCTTAGGGGCGAAGAAAGTCATTGATCGAGTTCCTAGTCCACATATCAAGCGCCCTGAGCATCTTACATTAGATGGATATGTGCGCTATATAACTATATAAAACTACAGTATTATTATTATTATTATTATTATTATTATTATATGTAGAGAGAGAGACGTAGGTAAAGTACCTTTCTTAAGGATACAAGTGAATTTCACAGAGAGGATTCAATATTTCAAACTGAAGGTGGAAATGGTTTGGCGCAGCAGGAACGGTTTGGTTTCAATCCCGCGCTGTGCATAATGCTTATGTCCTTGAGCAAGGAACTTTATCTGCATTACTTCTCTCCACCCAGGAGTATAAATGGGTACCTGCAGAGGTTCAAGTGCAAAATACGCTGATATATTTCATGCAGCAAACTATGGAATTTCTCCCATAGGCATCGTTCCAATAACTTGGGTAATAATGTGGAAAAGAGACTTAGTTGTGACATTGTGTAGAGTGCTATATAAAAAGCTACATATTATTGTTATTAACGTTAAGACACTGAACTTCAGTCACTGCACCAGCCACACTAACTATAATATATGTTTATCCATCGCTTGTAATTAATACACAAGTTATTTCTGTAATGTGGCTTTTAGAAGAATCATATCTGTATTGGTTTATTTTTGTTTATTATGTTATTACAGGGTCAGATGCTGATGCTGGTGTCTTTGCCAACATCGAGTCCAATCCAGAAAATTCTGTTGAAGGGTGTGTCTACTTAATCACTAAAGAAGAA
The DNA here is from genome assembly GCF_011630105.1 of Anneissia japonica. Taxonomy (NCBI): domain Eukaryota; kingdom Metazoa; phylum Echinodermata; class Crinoidea; order Comatulida; family Comatulidae; genus Anneissia; species Anneissia japonica. The sequence continues at coordinate 397,170 of NW_022699059.1, read as the reverse complement.
CTTCAAAGGCTAGACAAGTACACAGGATGTCCACAGGTAAGACTAACATGATGTTGGACACAATACTTGGCATCTTTGTTGGCATATGTCATCCTGGGAACAGCGTCAGCTGATGGTTGTAGAACTGTTTGCCGATGAAAAGAGAGCAGCTTAGCTCTGTTGGCTAATCTGGTGGTAGCCACTGTGTGTGCGCTGAACTGTGGATGATCTCTATGTCCCCAGTTCAATTCTCATCGCTGTCTCTCCTTGGTTTCACCTGGAGGGCTGAAATACAAGTTACAATAGCGCACAGTCTTTCGGATGAGACGTTTAAGCCGTTGGTCCTGTGTGCGTTTATGGCTCATATGCATGTTAAAGAATGCAATACACTCTTCGGAAAAGAGTAGGGGATTGTCCCCTGGTGTACTGCCCAATCACCACCAAAATGACCCCACTGGAAATAAGTCTTCTTCTAGACTTTCGTGGGCTATCCTTGGTGTTTACACTGAATAAATCCAATCCAATCCATCTTTGATTTTAAATACAGAGTTACAATATGAGGCCAAATGATTAATAACCGTGTAACATTTTAAAACAAAGGCCTAACCAATGCATGCTAAATTTGGACGATGCAGGCATCACATTGTAAGCATGTTGTTGATAATGTTGCCTAGTTGGAATGGTTGTGACAATTTTTCTTGCTATTTATTTAAACAGTTCTTTAGTCGTGTTGTGTTTCCTGTATGGATGATCAACTCCAAGGACCCCAATGCCTTGGGTGTGGCACAATACTGCATTCCCGCTGTTATGTACATTGCCAATAATAAATGGACTACAGCAGGTAAGACGTAGACATTATTTTAATTTGTGTTTTAATAAACCAAACCTCCTATCTACTATATATAACTGTCTATAGGTCTGGAAGACTACTGTACAACATTTGTAAAGTAGAGCAAACATTCTGAAAGTAATTGCGTACAACTCAGCCTGCTAACCTCACTCTAATAATAATTAATAGATAAATCATAGACACTGTGTATATAACACATCATCATCACCACCGCATATGACTCATGTTGATATTGGCGGCCGCTTTGGAGTTAGTGTTAGTGTTATCTTTAGTATTGATTATTATTAGTACATTATTATGATTTTTTTTTAAACTGTATTAAAAAAAAAAAAAATCCAAAAAATGGGTAGGTCGGTAGGAAAAGTTTTTTTTTAGGCCTAAAAAGTAGAAAATACATAAAAATACAACAAAGACCATTTTAAATTCTGAATTGAAGAGCAAAATGATCGCATAACGCTGTCGCATTGCCTACTCTACAGCAAGATAGACCTTAGGCCTGTTCCAGCCTTTTTAGCTCATTAAAAAAAAAAAATTTTCATTGTGGAAAAAAAAAAAAAAAATTAAAATAATGCCAAAAATCAATTTCGTACATTTTGGGTCGGTCCGGCATGACCAACACAATACTTATTTTTATTTAGCCTGTGTATGCAAGGGTTAAAATCTGTGGTTAAAATATATTTTTTTTTTAAATAAAGCTTCATTCTAATGGATAAACCTAAATTACAATCACATTTTTTTTTTTTTTCAGACAAGACCTTGGCATCGGATTACAGTGTACAGCAGTGCCTGCGCGGCTCGGAGCTATTAACACCTCGCTATGTGGAGCATATTTCTAGTTGTGCTAGATCCTAACAAACTTTTTTGAACAAATTCATGTCCATAACAGTGGTGGGTTCAAGGGTGACCCATCCCAGCTAGCCACACCCCTTTCCCCTCCCCAAACTAAATTTACAAAATTATTTTTAAAAATGGAGAAAAATAGAAAAATAATCAAATTAAGTTTAAGAGTGCCATTTTCGGCCTTTTAGAGGTGCCATAATCAAAATTGAATTAACATTAGGCTCACAGATTAGGAAAAGAGACTTTATGAATTTTTTTTTTCAGCAAGATTGATTGATACAATTTGACCAGACAATTTGCTTGAAGGATGATTGCAATTTTTCATGAAAATTAAATATTATTCAATTATTATTGATTAAATTGTTTTTCTGATAAATACTTATCTTTCACATATAGATCATGGCTACCTTCAATTCGGCTGAATTGAACAATACCTTAAAACCTTGAATTGAAGCCCAGTGGGCTTAATCTCGAGATGAAGCCCATCTTGAATTTAAGCCCCCTCTTTAGTTAGCAAAATTAGCCTCGAAAAGAAGCCCATGTCAAAAAGCAGCCTATGGGCTTCTTTTCAAGATAGCATAGGCTTTTTTTCAAGATAGTACAGTACAAACACTGGACATGAATGTCAGAAAACAAAATAAATTAAAAACAAGCTTGGTTTCTACAGTAGTTTAGGTGATTTAATGCCATTTAAATACACTCCATGATACAGATTGATGTTACAGTGGCCTTATTTTTTGTTTTATGGTACAAATTCACAAAATTTACAGCATTCATTTTGAAAAGAAGCCCCCCCCCCCTCTTTACTTTGCAAAAGTAGCCTCGAAAAGTAGCCAATCTTTAAATGAAGCCCATCTCGAAATGAAGCCCAACTCGAAATGAAGTCCATCTTGAAAAGAAGCCCATTCAAAGTTCGCAAAAAAAAAGAAGTAGCTCAGGGCTTCAATTCGAGGTTTTACGGTATGTCACTATGTCAACAAGATATTGGTAGCTCATAGACAATGTCTAAACAAGTATTACAAATTACCAAAAATATCTACTTGTGAAAGATATACACAAATCCAATTAGGAAAGGGCGCCCTCTATTGGTGCTGTCATTACTGGGACCTCCTTGGGGTACCCCATATGCTTCTTATGTCTATGTATGGTGGTGCAAAGTATTTCGAGTACTGTAAATTATGATTGAAAATAAAATACATACTGAACATACAATAATTCCAATACAGTATGTACATTAGTAGCAGATGATGCTTAAGAATCCCCAACCGAAAGCCCCCAGCTATGGCATCACTTGCGGGAGAATAATCACTGTAATGGATCTCTGTGTACTTGCAAACTGTTTTGAATACATGTGCTTATTTGAGTTAAAACTATAAAGGTTCTATCTTATGTTATTTACATCTGTGGGCTATAGTGTAATGTATAATTCCTTTGCTTGCTTTCATAACTAAACAATATTTTCATATTTTTTATACTGTTAAAAAATTGTGATAAAATAGCAACCATATATATTTGTATTAATATTGAAACTTTCATTTTTGATAAATATAAATAATATAGTTATATACAATATTGTGAATTTTATAAATAGATTAATATATTGATCAGGTGGGGATAATTTGATAATTATTTTTTTGTAATGACTTAATGCTTAATGCATAATTTTATCGATTGGTTAATTAAATAATGTTTTGTTATTGTATTGATTATTTTGTAGAATAGTCAATTGGAATGAAGGAAATATTAATAGAGTACCACAGTGGTGTCGTCATGACGCCAGGTGGCGCTCTCTGTTGTCAACAGACGTAGGTTACCGATCATTACGCCTGAATGACTGCATAGGCTTTCTTGAATAGGCATTTTAAAATCTAATATTTTTCTATCAAAATGTACTAAAAACACAAAAGCTCGCATTATATTAGTTATCGAACACACATTTAATCATCAATTAAAATTTAAAAAGAAAAAGTAAGATACAACATCTTAATAATTACGTTAGAAATTGGGATCAATGGTTTGTTAGTGGCAGAAATGGCGTCGGGTTGAATGCATTTTGCAATGATAGCAAACACTGTAGTACTCTATATGCAATTGTATAAGGCTAGTCTTTAGCCCACTTTGCAATATATTGATGCCAGGAATATTATGTAGAAGTGTAACAAAAAAAATTTGGTTCATTAATGTAATTATGTTTTAGTTTATACCAGCAAACTTTCACATAAAAATTTCACCTTGATTTTGAACTGCGCAATTTAAAGTTTTTCAACTTAAAAATTTAGTAAGTGCTGATATGTGTTGATGTTTTATTTAGCTGTCGTATTGCATTGTTATAATTGTAATATAAAATTGTTGTCTTTATTTTGAATGTTGTTTATCAGTAAAGATATATCGTACTGATAATGTGTTAAAATCTCTAAAAGGCTAAGACAAATTCCATTAATAGGCCTACATTCAATTTCTTATTTGAAGGATCAATTACATTATAAACTTCCAGTCACTGATCAAAATAATCCCGTTTTCAATAACATTTTGATACCCAAATTCTAAATGGATTACCAGTCAATGGTTTTACAGTATGATGGCGTCTGGAAAATTTCTTTCTTTTTTTATTTATTTTATAGGATTTATATAGCGCACATATCCAGAAAACTATTCAAGGCGCTTTTTTTTTCGCCTGATTGCATTATTACTAATATTTTCTATGCACAAGAACGACGATTTAAGGCGTTATCATTCCCATTGGGAGTATTCCTAGTTATACATGTAATCAGCACTACTAATTTCATTCTAAATCGTTCACCTCCACCAAGTGCCCATTTAAATACTCCTGGGTAAACAGAGGGAAATGCAGATAGTGCCTTGCCCGGCCCAAGCACACAATCAGTGTGACGAGCATCGGTCTCGAACCCCCGACCTTACCATTGAAAGTCTAGTGATAAGATGCGATTTTAAGGGCATTACCATTTGGAATTCATTTTTATAAAATTAAGATGTCGTTAAAACCATAATTTGTTGTTTAGTTTGTTGATGAGGTGTGCATTTCTGTTTGCTTGGTGGTATACTTGTAATAACTTGTATAGTTTTGCAATAAAAACTTTTCTGCTCACGTTTTGCTAAAAGAAAATGTTTCCTGGTTTACTTTTTTTCTTTTTGTTGAGTTTTTTTACTTAAGTTTAATATTGTCATTGACTTTGACTCAAATATGTACAACCTTGCACACAAAACATACCAAGCACTATAACAAAAACCTTACTCAATTGATAGAAAAAGAATAATTTAGTAAGAAAAAATATCTTATTAAAAATACACACTGCGGCCAGCCACAATCTCTTCTCTCACAGTGAGGATGGTGTAGCAGCTTTAAATAATATAGGTAGAGTACCAAGCCCGTAGCCAGGGGGGTTTGTTGGGTTCGAACGAACCCCCCTTTTCATGAAATGCCCTTTCAACAAAGGCTGGCTAGCCTACACTTTAGGCGTAGCCTAGAGCCTATGATCATTAAAAGTCCTATTTTAATACCTGATTGTTAGGCCTACCTAGTAACACAAAAAATTCAGGCCCCAAAACCTTGACTCAGAAATACCGGGATGGTGTCCGGCGGGGGATAGTTTCACCTGTATATA
>NW_022699059.1:389107-391677 GCF_011630105.1 Anneissia japonica | reverse complement strand
TAATAAAACAAAAGAATACATAGTGTCGCACTTACTTTCCACATTTTAATTTAAATCCAAAAACATTTTCGACAATAATCTAACATGTCTAATCCTATTTCAGGATATATTATAGATATATGAATTATGCCTGTTATGATTTACATCACAAAATACACAAAATAATGATTACAATTATTAATTTTAAGGCTGTAAATAGGTCTATTCGGTCGAATTATTTTTTGTAATGATTTATATTAAAACAAAGTTACTTTATTAAAAGTAGACACGCGTCTGGCAGACACAGCATGATGGAACCCGGATGTATTGCCACTCGAAGTATGCATAACCCCACCCACATCCGATATTTCGGTAAACCAATGCTCTGGCCAGACGGTACTTGCGGATACATCGACTGTTGAACAATCCGGTACAAGAACGTCTGGAATTTTAAAAAAAAAGAAAAAAATAATAATCATTATTCAGTTAAAATTAATATCTTTGTCGGCTTATGCCTATTTGTGGAACTATATTCGATGACGCACCACATTGGCTTTTAGAAACAATGATTCTTTATAAGGATTTCTCGTTATTATTTATTATTAGAAAATTTCTTCTGCGAATTTATTATGAACGATTATACTTCGTATCTTTAATTTAAGCGATCAAATACAACGTCGTGTCTATTTCATTATCTTTTCAAAGGATTATTTGTGTAGGCCTACAATATCATGAACTATTATAGGCATATGGTGTTTTAAACAAAAATAATATGTAAACCAATTGTTCCCCTCATTAAATATGGTTTCATTTTTTTTAATGTTTACAGGACGACAATTGCTTAATGCAATTATTTTTGTCTCCACTGATTCAGAATCTTGAGGGCGACAAATCATGGGTTACGTTGGCAAACATCAAAACTAAAAGAACTCAGTTTTTTAGATGTTCGTGAAGGTTTGGCATTATTGGTGTCGAGCTGCAGTCCTCAATTGGTTTTGCTTTGGGCACAGAGTTTCAGAAAAACCTTAAAATAAAGCAGTGAAGAACCTTTTTCCAGCTGCTGAGAAACATTTTCTGAAAACATTCCCCGAACCTTTTGGAGGACTTCGGGTATACTAAATATATTTTTAACCAATTTTATGTTCAACCCCCAAATACAGGTTCTCTCAAACCATAGACAAAAGAAACAACAAAATTATAATTTTAAATGAGGATCATGGGATTCCCAGTTATTAAGAACTGGAAAGGAATCAGTATTGGAGTGATATTGTATAGCGAAGGAGAAGTGTATATGCATTATATAAAATCATGCAACAAATATGCCTAATAACCTTTCGGCACAATGGACAAAATATGAAGATCAAGAAATAATTCAAAACTCAGTGAAGCACTGTGAATCAGATTCCAGATTTGTAATGATTATATATCTTGAATATATATAATGATTATATATAATGATTATATATCTTGAATGTTAATGTCCAGATAAAAAAAAACAAGATATATAAATTAATATAAAGTAATAATTATATTCAACTTACTGAGTGCATATTGTTTGGCGGAAATACTGTCTGTACCAAGGTTTCTGTAGCACTCTCACCCATACTCCAGCTGCGTTCTGTGCCCAATAGATTTGACCGACAAATGTGCGAGACGGGCAAATATCTCGATAGTAAAAGCCAGCAAATGCCAAATCAAAGTCCCTGTAAAGAATAGAATTCATATATTTAGTGTAATCCTAACTAGATCTACAAGTATCATATTTATACAGACAGATATAAATAGTTATAATTAGGCTCATACCGTGGGAGCCGCGGCTCCCCCCCCCCCCCTTTGTACACACTGTTAAAATTTTAAAGCTTATTCTTGAGCCAATACAAATTCTTTCCTGGGATCACTCAAAATGAATACTTCTAAACATGTAAATATGCATCAGTACCCGTTATACATAGGCCTAATAGAACACATACCGGTAGGCCTAAGCGTGATTTAAAAAAATCTTAAATCCATAAATTTCAGGCTAGGTCTTTTAAGATAGAAATGCGATACTGTGGTTCAATTTCGTTTTTATCCTTTTGTAAGTTTCTTTAAATGTTTGTTTAATAATACTACTACTACTAGTAATAATAATAATAATAACAATGATGATGATGACGATAGTAATAATTGATATTAATATTAACAGTAAAAAGTGAAGAAAATTGTGCTAAATGCGAAAAAAAGTTGTGATTTGTTGATCCTAATATAGTATATATAGTTAAAGCTTAGTAAGCTATAATTAGGCCTAAGTTGTCCTGGATATTAAGTAGATCCCTGATAAAAGATCATGAGAAATTTGTTGGCATTTCATTTTGACTATAGGCCTAATGATAATGTGATGATGATGAATTTTACTATATAAAAGTGTCATTTCCGGCCATCTTGAGAGGTACTATTTCCTGAGGTGGCTGTGAAATCACGTTTTTGAAGTAGGCTTATGTAAAGTACATACTCAAAGACAATGTTTTTAAGCTTTGTTTTCTATGGGATACACACATACATTAATAAGATCTCTATGGTTGTCAAAAATCCCTGATAAAAGATCATGAGAA
>NW_022699059.1:382901-389047 GCF_011630105.1 Anneissia japonica | reverse complement strand
TCTGCCATCTAGAGGTACTATTTCCTCAAATTTTCTCACCTCAGCTCCAACCATTGTGGGGCTGAGGTGGGTGTCGACTCACAAAATGCCCTCCCCCTCCACCTTTCAAAACAGATCTGTGCCCTTCCCTGGGCACAGACATTAAACTCCATCGAGTCGGCTCCTGATGTATGTCTATAATGACTGCTGTTTGTTTTTAGGATGTGATCTGGTTTTTCATGTACATTTTTCGTGATTATGACTATTCTGGATAAAGAATGTTTTGAGCAGAGGTGGATTCAAGGCCTTCCCCCCACCCCCCTTTCATTTTTTTAAGGAAAAAAAAAAGAAAAATATATTCAAATTGAAGTGCGAGAGTATATTCAAATTGAAGTGCGAAAGTGTAATTTCCGGCCATCTAGAGATGCCCTAATCATAAACCACCCACCTCAGCCCCATGGTGGGGCTGAGGTGGGTGGTTCCTCGGTCTGTGAAAGTCCCTCCCTGGTTCACCTCTCTTTCGAATTCCTGGATCTGCCACTGTTGATTTATTATATAATTATTTTTGCGCTTATGTATAATGCGTCTATTGCAATTTTCACTTTATCCTCTCAAACAGTCCTAAGAACGTTCAGAGTGCGCTACTTCACAGGGGGATTCGCCCCCTTGACCCCGCCGGGGTCATACGTAATTCGCATAACGGCTCCCCCACCCCCTTTCAAAATCCTGGCTACGTCCCTAGCTCATACTATTATAAATGCCTAATATAGGCCTAAGCAATTGGTGAAACACAGAGTTCTCAATCATAGGAACAAATTATGTTGAGATCAAAAGCATAGATCTTCAACATAAGGTTTTTTATCCGTTGTTTGAAAAAGTAACTCTTTGATTATCCGGGGTCTAAAAATCGTTCACGCTGTGCCTATAGTCATAATTAAAACTATATCCTCTCGGTATCTCGAGTCGGTGCTGGTACTGGTATTGATTGTTGTTTGTTTAACCATCAATGGTCCTACTCGAACCCTGTTACCTTTATCTTTTTTGTTTATATTATATTAGGATGCTATATTATATATCTGTCTCTTATACACATCTAGATGTGTATAAGAGACAGCATAATATATATATATATATACATTTTCATAATATATGAAAAATTGTGCTTTCTCAACTTTTACTTTTTCTGGATGCGCTAACTGAAAGTAATATTTTATTTTTATTCAAAATCATTGGTGGGGTGCACGATGTATTTGAATCTGTCTCTTATACACATCTAGATGTGTATAAGAGACAGGTATAATATACTTGTATATATATATATATGTATATATATATTATATATATTAAGATATGATTAATATATATATAAATCAAATAGATAATAATCAGTGCTCAAATATTATATAGGAACATGACGTTATAAATGGTATCAACATGCTTCATCAACGAAAGTTCCATATTAGCATTGTATGAGAAAAGAGGTCTCTTTTTCCCCCAGAAACTTCTTTTTTATACAACTATCATGACAACAAATGACGACATCGAACTTACCTGAATTGCCCTCGATGCCATTGCTACCGGCTAGTTTTGACGTGGTTGCGTGGTGAACAATATTGGTCTTGCAAGGTGTACAAGAACATGTGATAACTCCAGCATATAGCCACGCTCTTTTATAGCAATATTTCAACTTCAAGATGATCCTTACCACTTCATTGGACACTTGTTATAAGAATACTGACGAGAAGAGGTCCTGTTGTCCATATCATTTTACGGATATTTCTTCATTTTTTTGTTATCTATTAATCCTAAAATCAATGATAATCCCTTAGGAGATTGTTTTCAATATAAGATAATTGATCTGAATTCTATTATAATTCGTACAGTGGGCCTATTATATACAAAATGTAAAAATATAAAATATAATTTTTTATAAGTGATTGTTGTCTGGAATTGACTGGCATCTTTGAATAAAGTGAGTAAAAGAAGGGACACCACATGGTTTCAAAATGACAATAAGCAGAGGTCTTTTTTATTTATTTATTTTTTTTATTTTATTTTTTTTTTAATTATATAACTTGTGCCCGTTCCCGCTGCACCAAACTGCTTTACGGTTTGGCAGAAACACATTGAAAAAAAAAAGAAAAACATTTAATTTTAAATTTGAGGGTTGGGATGTTCCTTTCTTAAATTAGGTCTATATTAAATTAACTCTCCTCATCCTATTCTTATTTAACATCCATTTTCAAGTTTTTCGTGTACTTACTTTCAAAGATTTAAATGAAATCCGGTGTCCTGGATTTAAGCGTCTATTTTGCTTTAAACACTATCACAAATATGAAGCCAATTTTGATTGATATGCTAATGAAGTAGAATGTACTCTAACTGAACATCCGCACTTCTAATTTTCTTTTTATTATATAATTGTTATCAAATGACGTAGGCCTATTCTTAAGTGATACCAATTCAATATTTCAATCTAATTTCTTGTATCGCTTCGAATATCCTCTTGGTCCAATACTCTGCTGAAATAAATCCAATAGCACAACACCAAATCATGCAATGGTACGGTATGCATTATGGAGTAAGGACGTCACTCCACACAAAGGTTAATTGACCCGTACATTCATTTATCTTTCGGAGACTCTGCTCTTCCGAGAAGAACACATTCAAATTCACGAAAAAAAAAACCTACTTTAAAGCGTAATACTGAATGGGAAATATTAAACAATTAGCATTAAGTCAATTGCCAATAATATATAACTAGACCTATAACGAGAATGTTAACGTAAAGTATAACAGTTCTTCTTCGACTTCACATTCAGTCTTTCGACATCATTCCACCACTGTTTCCATTTTCCGTCCGAGGCAAGATGATTTGTTGCTGTGTTTGTTTTGCACGTCCTTCTAGATCTTTTTAAATTTCGCTTACCCAGTTATTTCTGGGACTTCTAACTGGTCCTGTTAGGTGCACGATGTATTTGAATTACTGGGGTTCATCTTAATATTAGTCTCGCAACTCTTTTCTAATTCTTAGATATTACCATTTGAATTAGGCATATAGTACCACAAAGTCGAACAGTAGTCAACATATGATGAAAAAGAAAAGCATTATACAAAAATAACTGGGAGTGACTTTTATTTAATCGGTAAGACAGATGTAGAATTTGTCGAAGGTTTACTCAACAAATTGACACCGACATCACGAAGGGACACACTCTTTAATTGTCATCCAGCGTAATTTTAGAAAAACGCGTTTGAAATGTCTACTCCACAATACTGTAAATTTTGCTATTAAGATATGGAAATATGAAATAAAGAATTTAATTTAATTTTATAATTCAATTGTTCAATAATTAACCTTGTAATTGGAGCGAAATATTTGTGTCTGTTCGTAAAAACTATAAAAAAAACAAAAAAAAAACACAATATTGCCTTTTTAACACACAGTCGAGAATTGTCTTTTTGTGAAAACGCAAATCTCATACTGTATCGCGTTTTTGCGCACTCAGTTGTCAGGAGAAAACAAATTGAACTGGATTTGGAGTCGCGAGCTGTACCAACATGGGACACAAGGTTGCAGGGGTGGATGGGGTCGCATGTAAAATTGTATGGGTCATATAGACTAAATCTGGACTAAAAGGTACATATCTGCTGGATCTGTGTAATGATTGACAGAGCCATCAGTCACTAGACACTACAAAAACAAGTAGTCCTATATTATATGATATGAAATATATTTTTTATTGTTACATTGAATAGTTAAATGCGTTTGCTGGTGTTATTAATTTTATTAGTAATTCTTGTTAAGTTAATCTGTTTTAAACCGAAAGGCCACTGATTAATTTCAGATAAGATAGTATAATGCATATTCCAAGTATCGAAATGCACGCAATCGTGTCGGGATTCAATATTTCGACATTAATTATATCATCATCAGGAATGTCGAAATATTGAATCCCGACACGATGGCGTGCATTTCGATACTTGAAGTATGTATTATACTATCTTAATCTGTTTTAAAATGAATGTATAAGGTTAATATCAACATGAATGATATTATCGTGTGTACTGTGTGAATTAATTTGGTGAGGAATACAGATGGAGGCAGGTGATTCCACACATTGATGGATGGTAGGAAAAAAGAAAATCTGTAGGTGTTCGTTTTGGATGAAAAGTGTCTGGAGTAATATTTAAGGCAGTTGATGATGGAATGGGCCTTCAATCTGCTGACGAAACGTGCAATTCTTTCTGTGATTTTTTGTAGGTGTTAGTCGAGCAGCTTGCCTCTTTTATTCCAAAAATACAAGATACACTGCACTATAATTGTAACTTCAGTACATAAATCTTACAGCAGCATACGTTGCACTTGTACTTTTACGGCTTATAATAATGCTCATCTTTGAGTATGGGTCCCAGATAGATCCGGTTTGTTCTAGTATTGGTCGAAATATAGTTGTAACCCAGTTCCTTTGTTCTGAATATGTGTGTAACTCACCATTTGGACCACTCAAAATATCCCAGTCCCTCTAAATAGGGGTGGCAAATTAATAGGGCTTGACTGCAGTGTCCGTCCCCTTAATGGGGTACGGTATTCCTTGATAGGTGTCTAAAAGGAGGGGGTGGAAGGGGGTTCTACTCTTTATTTAAAAATATGCCTTAAGTAAAAACACAATATCAAGTCAGGCAAAGACGACTTCCGTTTGAAACCACAACCGTTTATTTTCAAAATTAACATTTAAAAAAAATAACAAAATAGTCTCTACAAATAACTATCATAACGAATGTGGAAAATTGTACCTTTTGTGAATTTCTGTAACTCGCCGGTAGGAGATTTGGATGCTTTACAAATTCAGGCATTTAATGCTTCGAGTTCGAGAGATGGCCTACTATACTAAAAGTTAATGAGAAATAATTCAAAAAAATTCAAAGTAAATTATTTTTTTCTTTATAATTGAATATCACTAGGTTGTGTTAAACTGACTTTATCTGCCACAGGTTAAGCTGGTGTGTCTCAAATGAGATCTGCTGGTTTCAGTTCTGGTTCCTCTGGTGCTGCTGCCTTTTCTTTGTTATACCACCAGAGGCTGGTGCGACAAGAACAGCAAGACGGTAGACGGATGTTCTGCCACTGAAAGATGTTGTATCCCCATCCACAGCCTGTGAATTTGTACACAAGAGCTCTGGTGTATCGGTACTTCTGATAGCAATTACCTTTGACTCCTTTACAAGTCTTCGATCTGAAAGACGTTAGAACAAAAAAAAAAACGTTTTTAATACATTGTATGAAATGTGTTCTCAACATTGCTATATCACGAATAATAATAATAATAATTATTATTATTATTATTATTACAATTGTCAAGGTCATAGTGATCATTGTCATTGTCATCATCATCATCACAATAACCGTAACCATCATTATTACCATAATTATGTTAGATGGGTAAATATGATAATTATGATAATAATTATCATAATTATGTTAGATGGGTAAATAGCAAACTGTCAACAACAAAAACATTAAGTAATAATTAGTTTGACACAAGGAATTATATATATTTATGATTATGTTATATAAAAAATAGAATTTAGCTCACTTGCATACAGCAGAGTGGAAATATTGTCTGTACCAGGAGGTCTGTAATATCTTCACCCATTGGCCGCCGGTGGTTTGGGCGTAATAGAGACGTCCATAAACGGTCTGCTCTGGACATACGTCCTGGTAATAGGGAATCTTCTTAGCAACCCTGCTGCAGAGTGATCAAAAAATTAGTATGTAGTATTATGGTCAAAATATTTTTAAAATGACATTTTTCTTACTAGACAACATTCACAAATCACAAAAATAAACATTAGTAAAAGTAGGTATGGAGGTCGACATGAGCGCTCTGCGCGCAACTGAACGGGACTGACAGGCGCATAAATTTTTCGACGTGAGTTGAGATGAGTTCCTACCAGTTCATTGTCGACCTGAGCCTGCCTTAATATAGGCTTATACCTTGATTTTTTTTGTGTGTTTCTTAACTTCAATAATATATACAATTTAGAGGTATACTATTTTGTATAATTGAGTGCCCACATTCATCAGGTACAAATACATAGTCTATGTGTATTTTAATTGTATCTAGGCCTATATATATATTTCTATATATAATATACATATATAT
>NW_022699059.1:381148-382840 GCF_011630105.1 Anneissia japonica | reverse complement strand
ATGATGACCTCTGGTCGAAAGTGCTGCTACAATCAATATTTTATTTTGAGATGGTTACATTAATGCTATAGGCCTATATATAATGTTATTATTTTCTACCTTTTATCAACTACAGCAGGGTCCTCGTCTACCCCAAGATCTTCCCCTGGTTGGCCATATGTACTAATGATGGCACTTTGCTGACTCTCTGACGCACTTGAAGTGCTCTTGAAATAGCAGATGGGAACCAGTGAAGCCTCACCTACGGGTGGCGCTCTGTTTGCACTTGAAACTGGCTCGTAACCCAGTACAATCTGGAACAAAGCCAGGCTGGCACAAATCTGGAATACAAAATATACGACATTATAATTCTTAAAGGCCGAAGAATCTAATCTAAAAGAATTTCTTAAAGGCCGATATAGAATTATCGTAATTAAGGTATCATAACATCTTTCACCTTAAAGACAGGGTGAAGTTTTTTTTTTGTTTAGAGGCGGATCCAGGACTTAGGGGTAGAAACGGGTAGAGCTGCTCCCCACCGTTGGGGAGAAAAAGCACAATTCGTCGGGGAGAAAAAAATTATATGTATTTTCTACATATTAGTAGACTGCAAAATCGATTAAATAAGCCCTTGAAACCCCTAAATTGTTAAAATTTTCGGTCTCTAAGTTATGAAAACGATTTTTACTACTTATGAGACGTATCTTAAGACGCGAATAAGTGCTTTCATTTGTTTTAAGTTTGTTTTTGTTGACTCAAGAATATGTTATCCTGCCTGAATTTTTAATAAGTATATAAACATCGTAAAAGATTTACTGTTAAATTGAATTGTATAACGTGCATAATAAATATACTTTAATATTTCAGCATCTAAAACTTTTCTAACCTAAACTTCTGACTATTGAAATAAATACAGCAAACGTTACGTTAATGTTTCACTTACCAATAGCTGTCGGTTGCTCATACTTACAAGTTACAACGTGTATGATACACTGCAATAACTAAAGCTTTCTGATTGAAGAAAGTTATCGATGTTTCCAGAGAGAGAGTTTTATCAATTTATATATCTGTCAAACCTTCAGAATTATCCAGGATTTCCCTCATCATACCTTATCATTTATCAGGTGACCATGATAGTGGTATAATGTTAATTCACATAATTCACATGTTTCCTGATTATACAAGATGATAATTCAAGATAATCTATTGAGTTAGGCCTTGTCCAGATTATCAGATTGTCTGGTCTAACTGTGATATGCCCATATATAGTTATGATGTGCCTTTTATGGTCATGCTGTGATGCCATCATGACCGTATTTAGGCATGTCACATGTTTCTGTTAAATAAAATTTGATGGTCTGGACAACAAGGCTTTAATGAAGCACATTCAATATATTCCCCATTTCTGAGAACAACTGCTCCAGTTGTTTAAACCGGTGATAGCCACGACACCGTGACGATCCGATTTGATCCTCGGTTTATCTGCTGCTCTCCTTGTGTATTAGCTTGAGAGTTTTCAATAGTTCTTTATCGTGCACATGGGCCATAAATGCATACGGGACCAACGGCTTAAACGTCTCATCCGAAAGATGGTGCGCTATTGTAACTTGTATTTCAACCCTCTAGCTGAAACACAAGCAGAGGCAGCGATGGGAACTGAACCGGGGACCTAGAGATCTCCGCGGTTCAGCGCACACACAGTGGCTAACACCA
>NW_022699059.1:378348-380346 GCF_011630105.1 Anneissia japonica | reverse complement strand
ATATAGGCCTATTCGCCATCTATTGAGTGGGCAACCCTTGCAGTATAAAATGACGTAGGAAAGTTAAAAATAAAATAATATATAATATAAACTTTACAAACCTAAATGACTGTCTGTCAAGAGCCAAAAATTGAAGCATTTTAATTCTATATTTGAATTGCTTAATTCGTATAATTAAGTATATTTATCAGCCTAACTTACAATACCCCGGTGTACGGGTCCATCTCACAGCCATTGTGCTGACCGTTTGGCTCCAGCGTGAGCGTTGGTCAGTACGCATACAAGGTCTTTTTCTTGATCTGTTAACTTATCTGATCCTTTTAAATAAGCTGTTCAAAATATTTTAGTTGAATTTTTGAGATTTGTTTCTATTTATTTGGCATATACGGTATTTAATATGCCTCTGCATCCACACTATCTAATTTGATATGACAAATTTGTGTGATGTGTCTATATATAGGCCTAGTTATGATAATGTCATTTTACACCCAATGAGCATACCGTAAAAACCTCGAATCGAAGTTTTTGTTTTTTGTTTGCTTGTTTGTTTGTTTTTTGTTTTTTTTGTGTTTTTTTTTTGTTTTTTTTTTGTTTTTTTTTTTTTGTCGAACTTTTGATGGGCTTCTTTTTAAGATGGGCTTCTTTTCGAGGCCACTTTTACAAATTAAAGAGGCGACTTCTTTTCAAAGTGAATGCTGTAAATTTTGGGAATCAGTACTATGAAACAATAAATAGTGCCACTGTAACATCAATCTGTATGCAGATACAGATACAGATTGGAGTGTATTAACCGGCAATAAATCACCTAAACTACTGTATAATCAAACATGTTTTTTAAAATTTATTTTATTTCTTTGAAATTTATGTACAGTATGCAGGCCTACTGTAGGCCTACTATCGCGAAAATAAGCTTATGCTATGTTGAGCTTCTTTCGAGGCTAATTTGGCAAACTGAAGAGGTGGGCTTCAATTGGAGATGGGCTTCAACTCGAGATTAAGCCCATTGGGCTTCACTTCGAGGTTTTACGGCATCACATTTACTTCTTATAAAAAAAATACTCATACTCTAGATGTGTATAAGAGACAGGTCTTGCTTTTCTTAGCCTTGTGAGGGCAGTATAAGCGAACAAACCCCGACGACACAAACCCTGAACAAAACAAAACCAGGCTCTGCCAGGGTTGCCATTTGGCCTTTTTGACGGCCAGATTCCTCAAATCTGGCCGTATAAAAATTTGCCTGGCCGTAACATTTGAAAAGTCACGCCAAACTATATTTGGCCGAATTTGGCCGAATTTTTGAAAAGTTTACATTTTTTCCAATATAGGCCTAATATAACGTAGACTTGTTTTGGATATTTTGTTTCTGTTTTGCTTAAATTCTATATTTGATTCTAATCTTACCTTTGTTTGTACTTGCACTAAACACTAAAATCTATGTTCTCCGATTCAGCCGATTTGACGTAAGAGAGTTTATTTAAAAGATAGCAGTTACATTTAATAATTTAAATTATTCGGATGAAATATATTGTTTATGAAGTTTATCCTCGTTTAAGCTTTATGAAGGCAGTTCATTGCAAGTTTGTACCATATGTGTGTCTTTGTATATGTTCCATCTTACTAGTGGAGGTTCCATCTCTTTTGAATTTCTTTTGATTATAAATTAAATACTGTACTTTTTAATAATTAATTTATTATTGCCCACTTGAATTGTATAGCCCTAGGTGCTGCAGTGTTCTTTATGTAGAGCGCCATATATATGCTCGATGTAATCATACGGGTCCGATGGCACCTCCAATTTCAAGCAAGTGTTGCAGAGACTTCTTCGAAGTTACTCTGGAGTTGTATAATTATGAGAATGAAGAAGATAATTCGGTTTTTACCGGGCCGACCAAGCCGTCGTACCGGGCTGGGTAATAAGAGAAAAGAAAGAGGGGAGAGGGAGGGAAAGAGAAAGAAGAGGAAAAGAAAAGGAAAGAAAAAGAGAAGAGAAAAATAAGG
>NW_022699059.1:327985-377191 GCF_011630105.1 Anneissia japonica | reverse complement strand
TGTTGTCTTCTAATCGGATTAAAACCTGGCCGAATTTTGGCCGATATCGAAAAAAAGTTTGGCCGAATTTGGCCGTGAGATGGCGTGTGTTTGGCCGTGAAGCCTGTCGACTATCTGGCAACCCTGCTCTGAACAAAACAAACGAACAATCATGTCTGCGTCGAGGCTTCCACCAGCTTTAGCTGCTCGCTTAAAAAAGCGTGGTATTATTCAACAAGATCAGCAAAGCGAAGGTAATTGTTGTATTTGTTATGAGTATAAACTGAATTTGAATTATTCCTAAATTTAAATTAATTTGTTAAAATACAATTAGGCCTAGGGATGCCTACAAATACAATATAGTCTAGCCTAGGCCCAGTCTAGGGCCCTGTGTTTGAGGAGTATCTAGGCCTAGGTTGTACCAAGGAGGAAAGAATTCTTTCCTCCATGGTTGTACTAGTCATGTCATAGTTCAGTCTTGTAGGGCATTAAATAAAATGAAATAAATAAAATAGGGTAGCTTAAGTTGCCGTATCCGTATTGAATGCATTCAGTCGAGAAACCCTACGCTACCTACTACGGTTATACAGTGTTACACAGACAGACGGGTTCCAGGCCTAACAATATAGTTTAGTACAGTTTTTGATTCTTAATCAATCCATAGGTTTAATGGATGTGGGCTTACTCCTACTCATGTGAACTTGTATCCGCTTTGGACCTTGGTGAACCAGTACCCAAATTTACTGTAGGTGAACTTGTGCCCAAAAAAGTGGTACCGACGTTTATTCGTACCTTTACTTTGCCATTTGGGGTATTTACTTAAATGTTTCTTACTAGCCTAGGCCTAGGTACTGTACAACAAGACTATCAATTTTTGATATACACGAATTGCGTCAAACTAATAGGCCTAGCAGCATAGGGCCAAGGCCCAGCATAACCATTAATTAGGCCTAGGCCCTATAAAGAAATGTTACGTTGGCATTACAGGCCCCAAAACAAAAAATAGGGTGCGGGTAGGTAAGGTAGGTAGGAATTTTTTTTAACTACCACAGTAATCAGTAAAGGCCTCAAAATCAGGGGTGGCGCTAGTGGGGGAAGAGCGGGGGGAACATGGTGCCAGGATTTGCCTTGGCTGTAACCCTTCCTCCATATGGGTAACAGCAGTGTTAAGCTGTCTATGGATCAACTCAGAAGTTTCGTTTTTTAAAGAACATGTATTTCCAGTAATTTTTGCATTATTTATTTTTTTATGTTAAATTAAGTAAATTTGTATGGCAAATTTTAAATAAAAATGTCTAGGGTCGACCAGGTTACGCCAACATAACAATTTTTTTTTTGCCTTTTTAAGTGCCTATCTACAGCTTTGACAATACTCACAACTACAGTACTGTAGAGTAGCATCCCTTTATTATAGTTTTGACAATATTCATGAATTCCTATAAAAATCTTCTAATAGTAAGTTAGTGATTGTTCAACATACTCTCCAAACAGATTATACTATACTTTTTGCATAATGTTTAAAATACTGTACAAATGTAGATCTTGGACTACATTTGTGTTTGGGTTAGCCAACTATGGGTATGGGTACAAGCTACCCAAAATTATGGGTAGGAGCCAACCAAAATTGGGTATGATGATTTATGGATACGGGTTGGCATGGGTATGGGTTAGCCTGTATTCGATTTAAATTTTAACTTGGTTGATTTTTATTTATATTTTACCAGAGCCTGATGAGGAGATAATTGCTGCAGATTATTCTGGTGAAGATGTCCTGGATTCTTCTCATCACCACCACCAGGAACCTAAAGAACCCTCAAATGATAAATTACCACCAGGGTGGTTTCGGATAAAAGATCCTATATCGTAAGTATTCAGACTGCTGCAAGTTGCCATTAAACTATGGACTAGAAATTTAATTCCTTAACCTCTAGAAGCAATCATAATATTTCATTATATGTAATACACTTGTTACTCAACTCATTTTGTATTTGTAATTCAGTTAATTGTAATTTTAAATCAGTTTTATTTAAGACATACTGTAATTGTAATATTTAGAGCCTTAAAATCTCCAATGCAACTTGAATTAATTAATACGCATGACCATTTTTAGATTCAAAGATTTTGTCCCACCCCAATCAAACCAAGTGCCATAATTAAATAACTTATATACTCTGCTCATAAATCACTTATAATTTTTTTATATTTCCTAATTTTCTGCTGAATTTTCTGACAATGTACTAAATAAGATGTCTACTGAATTGAATGATCTTTCATTAATGTATTTCTCTATTCTAGGGGCTACCACTACTTCTGGGACTCTGAGACAGATAAGGTATCCTGGTTACATCCACTGGGTAGGTTTCATATGCTGCATGGGTGTAAGGTGCACTAATAATCTTGCATTGAAATGTACAGTGATTATTAATACTATACTATACATTATAGGTGAAAAAATCAAAGTAAGACACTTCAGATAAAACTTTAATGTATGCAAAGCAGAACTGAATTTCTGTCTTTTATACACAGCATCTTAGACGGCTAGTTAAACCCTCCTTCCATATGGTTGAAAACTCTATTGATTATCATCACAGAGCATCTAACGGGGCAAGGTAGACTCTCCTGCAGTAACATATGGTTGAAAACTCTAAATTTTGAATTCTTATATTAAAGTGTTTCAGTTACCATCTACATGAGCAACAGGAACTGATTATATTATGTATTATAGATCTTGCAAAACCGTAACATTCACAATTTCTTTTTTCATAAATTTCTATATTCAACCTGATTTTTTTTTTAAAGATCCAAAAGCAAAGATAACAGAGGCAGCATCAAAACTAAGAGGTGATTCTGAAGTGCCATCAGATAAAGACAGAACAGAATCACACAGAAGACAGGATGGTGGATCATCAACTCGATGGGATTCTTCCGATAGGAAAGCATCAAGCAGCAGAAAAGATGTCAGTGACAGGTTAGACCCACCACAGGTATCAACACATTTATTCCTGCAGCTCAGTTAATCTTTCCAAAATTTTTCAAATACTAACAAAACAAGATGTATATTGTTTTTGATGTGTTATTTACATAGTTACCAACTTGAGAGATTTAAAATGCGCAAGTGACTACTCCAGCCAGCTGGATCCGTGGGCGGAGACTAGGTGGGGGTGAATGGGGCAAAGTCACCTGGGTTTCCGACGATCTGAACATTTTATGCTGTTTTAAAATGATTTCAGGAAGTATTTGTTGACACTAATTTGTGTCAATATCAATTGTTCGATTCTTGTAGAATGTGAAATGAGATAGCTGGCAATTGTTTAGTCATAGTATGTTGGAAAGAGAAATTTTCTCAGTGAATTGATTGATAAAGAAAGCTCTCTAATGACTCAAGTTACTGCAGAACCATTTTTATATCTCTAATAAAACCAATTTCTTCTAATTTCACAATATGTTTTCCCCTGAATTTGTGATAATTCGTTATCACCCATACTTGTGGTAAATGCTTTACAAATTTATGATCACGCACATGTTTCTGCAAAATGCGAGTTTCATCCAAAATCACTTTGAAATGCTGGATGGTCCCGCATGATGCGAGACGGTGGTAACTATGTTTTTTTTTTTTTTTTACTTCTGATACTTGTCTCAGACAGATGGTGATGATTAACAATTGAACTAGGAATTCTAAGTGCCAGATTATGTCTTTGTGGAATGGTTGCATTCTGCACCAGTGTCAGATTCACTGATGGTGATTATTGAACCAGAATGAGGAATTAATCAGCAGCAGGCTTTAGAATGTCTTTGTGAAACCCCTGTCTCTTATACACATCTAGATGTGTATAAGAGACAGGGGCAAGGTAGACTCTCCTGCAGTAACATATTGTTGAAAACTCTAAATTTTGAATTCTTATATTAAAGTGTTTCAGTTACCATCTACATGAGCAACAGGAACTGATTATATTATGTATTATAGATCTTGCAAAACCGTAACATTCACAATTTCTTTTTTCATAAATTTCTATATTCAACCTGATTTTTTTTTTAAAGATCCAAAAGCAAAGATAACAGAGGCAGCATCAAAACTAAGAGGTGATTCTGAAGTGCCATCAGATAAAGACAGAACAGAATCACACAGAAGACAGGATGGTGGATCATCAACCCGATGGGATTCTTCCGATAGGAAAGCATCAAGCAGCAGGAAAGATGTCAGCGACAGGTTAGACCCACCACAGGTATTAACACATTTATTCCTGAAGCTCAGTTAATCTTTCCAAAATTTTTCAAATACAAAACAAGATGTATATTGTTTTTGATGTGTTATTTACATAGTTACCAACTTGCGAGATTTAAAATGTGAAAGTGACTACTCCAGCCAGCTGGATCCGTGGGCGGAGACCCGGTGGGGGTGAATGGGGCGAAGTCACCTGGCGTTCCGACGATCTGAACATTTTATGCTGTTTTAAAATAATTTCAGAAAGTATTTGTTGACAATAATTTGTGTCAATATCAATTGTTCGATTCTTGTACAATGTGAAATGAGATAGCTGGCAATTGTTTAGTTATATTATGTTGGAAAGAGAAATTTTCTCAGTGAATTGATTGATAAAGAAAGTTCTCTAATGACTCAAGTTACTGCAGAACAATTTTTTATATCTCTAATTTCTTCTAATTTCACAATACGTTTTCCCCTGAATTTGTGATAATTCGTTATCACCCATACTTGTGCTAAATGCATTTATGATCATGCACATGTTTCTGCAAAATGCGAGTTTCATCCAAAATCGCTTTGAAATGCTGGACGGTCCCGCATGATGCGAGACGGTGGTAACTATGTTTTTTTTTTTTTTTTTTTTTTTAAGGGAATATTTTTTTAAATAAATCTTTGAATCAAATTCAATTAAATAAGTTTTTTTATATGTTATGATAGATTGGTCCCTCAATAGGTCCTAGCATAGGACCTGTTGCTCCTGGCCAGAGTAGCAAGGACAAGGCAGATAAAGGAAGACAGGCACCGTACCACAAGCCTAGCAAACAAAGCAGAGGTAGTTAATATGTTATGCACACTTTCATCAACATTTAATCCAACTTGACGAAATGTGACAGTTGGAATAAATTTCAATCAGTCATTTGTTTATAATGTACATAACAATAATTTCATATGCAACAACCTTTTTACAACTTGTTACATTGGTGCAAATATATGTACCTTATTTTTATATTACTAAATCAAAATATAAAAGAAACAAAAAAATGGATATTTCATAGCATTTCATCATCATACAGTCATTAAAGTACTTTTATTGAAAATGGGGCTAGCTGTGAGTGTTGCGGAGTAATGTGACTAAAATGTGGTAATATTATTTATATTTGGATTCTAATAACATTACTCTTTAATCTTTAAAATTAGATTCTCATCGGAAGAAGAGAGGCCGAGATGATGAGCTAGATCCAATGGACCCTGCATCCTACTCGGACGTTCCTCGGTAAGACGCCGTAAACTAATAACCTTTGAACCCATTCAATACTAAATCTATGCCAATGTAATGAAATTCACAGTGAGTGTTTGAACCTCCAACATCAGCTCTCAAGAAAATACATTGTAATGATTTATCTTTTGGTCTTTTGCAGAGGTGACTGGTCAACAGGTCTGCCTACAGCAAATGATGCCAAGACCGGTGCTGATGTAACAGCAACTGGGCCCTTATTCCAGAGTAGGCCATATCCCAACCCAGGAGCTATCCTTCGGGCAAATGCGGGCCAGTCTTGAAACATACAGCTTCAGAAGACCTGAAGGTGCATTGGCATTGGCTGATTGATGAATGATTTAATCGACAAGTTCCATAATGTTTGGACCTCTCATTTTCAAGCAGTTTACTTCTGATACTTGTCTCAGACAGATGGTGATGATTAACAATTGAACTAGGAATTCTAAGTGCCAGATTATGTCTTTGTGGAATGGTTGCATTCTGCACCAGTGTCAGATTCACTGATGGTGATTATTGAACCAGAATGCGGGATTAATCAGCAGCAGGCTTTAGAATGTCTTTGTGAAACCCTCTGCACTAGTGTCGGATTGACGTTTGCAACACTATTAAACTACAAGAGGGCTGAATTTGTCTTTTGATATGGTCTCAATATTGATGGTGAAGACTAAAAATAGAAGAGGAATAGAGAATTTAGAATAGATTCATTGGCAATATTACCATACTTGCAAATTGAGAGATTTCTCTGATAGTCAAAGAAAAAAATTCACTTCTCTTATATTACTTCTATTTCATGTAATTAAAAATGCAATGTTAAACCTGTTATTAAATTGGAAGTGTTTCAGCTTTTTGAGAAATGACAAGTTAATATAGACACAAAATTCAGTTAGAAAGACAAGAAGAATTTACAGATTGTTTTGCTTTTCTTGATTTAAAAAAAATAAAATATGGAAAAATATATAGAATAAAATAAATTATTAACTTTAAATACAATTTGGGACCCTTCTAAGTTCAAGATCGCTTTTTCAAATAACTAACATTCTACCTTTTTTTAACACAATTCTAACCCTCTAATTTGAGGCTGAATCCCAGAACCACCCCACATTTCCATGTCCCAAAGGTGGGCTCGATTTGGAGGATGAACTAATTCAGTTTTCACTGATTTTTGTTTGTTAACCGTATAGAGGGTGAACCTTCCAGCGTATTCTAGAAGGTCAGCTTGTATTCATGAGCCGTTTTAAATAAATGAAATAATGTTATGCTTTAATTATTTGCAAAATATCATTATGAGGCTTTGGGAGTGGAGATGTTTTTTAGTTGTAAGAAAAATTCTGTGCTGTCACAGAATTTGAACCCAGGACATTGGCATTGGAATGCAAGCACCACCAAGCTACATCACCACAGATGTTTCTATACAAAAATAAATTGATTACTGGACAATTCAAATGTCCATGCAAACCAATACTTTTTATAAATGCTTCTGTCTGTTTTATCCTAAGGATTTTTTTTAATGATTTTTTAATTTTCATTCATATTTTCAATTGAAAAATAATAACAACAAAGTAAGAAGTTAAAATAACTGGTTTTGTTTTAGCTCCTGACAGATGTTATTTTAAGCATGAGGGAAATTATATTAATATATTTCCTTCATTTTGTAAGGCATACTGCCTTTTGTGGATTACCTGGGTGTAAATTGCCTCACTGAGACAGCAACGTTACTTTGACATTGGTGGATGAGACCCCTTCAATGTCACCATCTCCTGCATCGCTGCTCTTTTTTATTTTTAGTTCTTATTATGTTGTTGTTGAACGCCTCAATGTTGTTAACATTAGGCACTATATAAATATTGTTTATTATTATTTCAATGTGTTATTGATTGTTAAAACTATTAAAACTGGTATTAGTTTTTTTTCCAATGTTTTATTAATTCATGAAAAGTGAGTAAATTAAATTTGAAATATAGAATCACAATGACTAAGACTCTAGCTTGTATCACTTGCTTTGTAGTTAGTTGCACTGATGTGATTAACATCTTACAGTAGGTACACTACACTAGAAATAAGTCTGTTTTAATTGTGCATTTAGTTGTCCCAGTGTCATAATGGGCTGCGACGGCAAAAAAGTGTTCGGGGCAGGGGTAATTTTAGTATCAATTACAAGTGTTACGAATCCGATTTGAAGCAATTGATTCTACACTACGATAAAACTAGTATTCGATGTGCACACATATCAGGTCGACGTGATTCTTTTTTGTATAAGGAATGCAACACCTCAGAGATAAACTCAATTATTTGGTCATTTATATATACATATATATATACATATATATATATATATATATATATATATATAAAACTACACTGAAAGGACGACACATACCAATTCTAAAAAAGGGTAACTTACCGGTGACTGTTATGCTTTTGCTTCTCTTCGACTCGCATTTCTATGTGTACGTTTTGCTTTGTTGTATATTTTTATGCCAAAATGAATAGAATAAAAAAAAATAAAATGTTGACAAACACAATCATGTTTCCAATATTATTCAACAACAGCATACTTTATTCAGTTGAACACGAATCTCAATTTTATCAAATCAATCAATCAACAACAATCAGTTGCGACTTTTTTCACTTTGTCTACATTTAAATTAACAATCATAGAAACACCTAATTACCAAGATTGGGATTTAATAATTGTCTTTGTTTAACAATTGCCAAACAATAAGAAATTTAATTCACTGACACATGCGTCAATGCAATATACGTAAAAAATTCAGTAATTACCAAATAATGAACCTCGCCATGGACAACGCTAGCACAGATAGTATCATAACATAGGTGTTGGGGCCTAACGCACTTTAGCATTTAATCCATTAATGTCCACCGTTGGTGCAATGGAAGACGGAATTTAGTCAATATTTTTGTTTGGATGAATCCAACTAATGCAAAAACATGGATTTAAGATGAATTTAGGTGATATATTTGCTAAGTAAAGTCATTTAAATCCATCCCCGGCTAATAACACATTAAGAAATTATTGTTTCCATGGTAATTAAGAGGTAAAAATTTCAGTTCGTTGACGAAACCTCTTGCATCACGTTCCTGTAAACAGTAAAATAATTTTGGAATAACAGTACAGTATGCTCATCTTTTTATCAAGGTTAGGGCCACTTTCTGGCTAGAAAACCAGAATCATTTTTATTGAATATTTAATAGTTTGCAAATATTTTAAAATAGGCCTAATATAGAATTACATTTACATTATTAGGAATTTTATTATTTATAATTGTTTTTAATTTATTTGTATTCTGTTTGTACTTGCTTTGTATCACTTTCTAATACGCGAAAAATCGATCTAATTATTAATTATCATTCTCCTTAACCTATGTTTCAAACTTATATGACAAATTTTATAAAATTAAATTAAAATTTACAGTACTAGGTCTACCTATATATACCGGTATCATATTGATACGTCATATATGTCAAAATACATACAGGTAGATCAATACATACAGTAGGTATGCATAAAATGAACATACTGTAGAGACAAGCCTATTGTTATATAATAATAATAATACTCAAACATTTATAATGCGCCAATTCCAAGAATGATCAAAGGTGCGAGCGTTATTACCCCTGGTCACTGTATAACGTACAATGGCAAACCAGCACAAAGTGCAACTTCCTCTGCTCCCTGGGGATTATCCCTAGTCGTTTGCTACTTTTTTAGTGCACGAAACTATGAACTATAACTATATACAATATACAGAAATTATTTTCTGATATCTTTATATACTATAGGTCAAAATTAGAAAAATTGTAAAAGGTAAAGTTAGCCCGCATCACCCGTGGTCTGTACAATAGAGCATGCCAAAGAAAATCTAGCCCGAGGGCACCGCGATCGGTACTGTACATGTAGAAGCAGATGAAAAAAACTGGTAAGACGTATGTAAAAGTTGTTAATTATGTGCAAATATAGATAGAAATATGGTGTAACACACACAAAAAAATTCACAAAATAACACTAAATTCAAAAATAATGTAAGGAGACACAAAGAAAGACATCCATAAAAATGTATCCAATAAGGTATGTTGATGTATTTGATCCTGTAATTTCAACAAATAAATTCACAATAAATCTGATAAATATATTTACAGCCTCCTTAAACTGTTATCATATATTCCTTATTCTTTCCAGAAACACATACAAATTCAAAATATTAGCATGATGATGGCTTACATAACATCCTTTGATATATCTCATGAAATATAAATTACCCGATAAATACACAAAATACTATACAACCTTTATTTTATAAGGAGAACTCATTCACGGAGGTGATATTCTACAAGGTGTAACTTGAACAATAGCAAAACTTAAATACAAATAGGTACGACTCATCACAATACAAATTCCGTAACATTAATGAACACAAGACACCAACTTTTACAACAGTTTATACAATTGCACAATTTTGGCATACATTTATTTGACAACACAAACACCACATGAGGACAATTTGTTTTTACTTTAGTTTATCCTTAACGTCAGTTCAACCACTATCTTTTTTGCCTTCCTTGCGTACAGATATAAAAACACATCAATTAATAAATATTGCCCATGAGTCCCATTATAAATTG
This sequence comes from Anneissia japonica, assembly GCF_011630105.1. Classification (NCBI taxonomy): domain Eukaryota; kingdom Metazoa; phylum Echinodermata; class Crinoidea; order Comatulida; family Comatulidae; genus Anneissia; species Anneissia japonica. The sequence continues at coordinate 367,094 of NW_022699059.1, read as the reverse complement.
GGGTGTCACCAGGGAGGGGTTCTACTGTATTTTGTTTTATTTTGTCTATTTTTAGAGTTTTTCAATTACAGCATATCAGGAAAGTGGTAATCTGGTTTTATTATTTTGTCTTGATACAATCTTTCAAATAAACAACATTAACACTAGAGGATTCAAGAGTCATTAACTCTCTGCGTCATTCACTGTGTCCCTCAATGCATGCTGGGTAAACTATGTGGTATCCAGGTGTTTTTTTGTACATCATAGAAGCAGTATTAACAAATATTTCTTGATATTATGCTATACCTAGCCACAGAACTAGAGAATAGCACATGATGATTTTTTTTTTTATATGATTTGATTTAATCAATATGCTCTTTAAAGTACAAAACAGAAACAAATCAACATGAAGAGACTAAATCACAAAAGAGCATATTAGGGATAACCCTACAACTACAAAAACATAGTTACCAACCTGAGAAATTTGAAATGCCTGACTACACCAGTTGGGAGGGGGGGCCCTGGTTTTAGTCTCATAATCAACAGTTGGTTGTGACAATGAACGCACAAGATGGCAGCGACTACTAGATTCTACTAAAGTGCATGGTTGGCTGGGTTGTTTTGGTCGGGAGAGAGAAATTTTCACCGTGAATTTGATTCTCAAATGAGATAACGAAAGCTCTCTAATGACTCAAGCTACTGCATGACTGTTTTTTAATTAGTATTTAAATATTTTTAATAAAACCAATTTCTTATAATTTTAAATACATTTTCCCCTGAATTTGTGATAATTTGTTATCATGCATAGACTTGTGCTGAATGCATGACAAAATGCAAAATGCGTTTCATCCAAAATCATTGTGAAATGCAGGACCATCAGTTGGTAACTATGCAAAAAAGACAATTTCCATAGGAGTCCCCAAAATGAACTAACATGAAATGAACATAATTAAGAAAAATTAAATAATTAAGAACAACATTTTTAAAATAGAGTACTATAACCTAAGTATAAAAACTTCAATATCTAAAATGACAACAACAATATATACAAATATTTCATCAATACAAACAAATCTTGAGAAGAGGAACATAGTTCCAAAACAGAGTAAGACAGACTCAATAGCATTAAATGGCACATACTGCAGTAGCTATCTAGATATGATTAAGTGAAGGTAACTGTAAAAAATAGACCCATTACAGTATATGCTGAAAACTCAAAACATATTTGAAGACGTGTTGAAATAACCATAAATATCTGTATCATAAATATATTCAAACCATAAATGCTATCTTAAAGCAATTTGGTATCATTTGATTCTTTTCTTATAAAAAATTTAATTGTTTTCATGTTTATTGTTTCAATACAATAGCACAAAATTTACAAACTCTAGAGGCCTTTAGTTTGAGTCAACATTGTAGTCAGAGTTACCCTCTATAAAAATAAAGATATGTTAGCATTAAAATGTTCAATAATAATATTTTTATTATTAGCGTTCAATATTAATGGGTTTTTTTTATTAGTGTTGTTCTAAAGTTGATAGGTGAGCATTATTTCAAAATGTTATGGTACTAAAAATAAATATCCTATGGCATCCCCCTGCTTGAACTTTGGAGCCAGGGTTGCTCCAGACCAAGGAAAGGTCAATGATTGATTCCTAGGTCTGTAAAAAGTGATTATGGAACCAGGATAATTATCTGGAGGTCGTGGGTTCGATTCTCATCTGAATCACTTGTGAATTTTTTTCGCAAATATTTGGGAACTTGCGTAGTATTCGGTAAGATAACATGTCATTTTTGTTCAGTTTTGTTAGTTGGCTGTTTAACAAATCAGCAGCTAAACTTCTGTTTAAATTCTCTTGGAGCCGACTTTCAAACCACTTAGTGTGGACACATCGATATGTTTACACCGGCCACTAAGCTTTTTGGGCTCTTGATGGTAAAAAATAAATCCAATCTTAGATTATTTTGAGATTTTTGGTCAGTCAGGCCTATTACAAAACATTCAGAGTCAACTTATATGTAGACTTGACACAGGTCCCTTATTATTATTTTTATTCTCATTGTGGACAGTGCCACCAACGAACAAGTTAATTTAGAGACGAAAAAAAGAAATTGAGTATGGGACGCCCATTAAATTTGGTATGGCACGCACAAAGCTTTCAGCAGATTGTTGTGCTGGGAGACAATAAAAATAGGCTCCCAGTAGGAGCGTTGTGTCTACTGCTTGATAAGTCTTTTTGAGCTACTTTTAACTCACAAGTCAGCAGCAGCAGGCCTAATTACATATCATTTTTGTCCTTTTTAGGACAGGCCTAGGCAGCATCATTTTCATAGGCTTACTAAACAGAGCCTGCTAGCTAGCTAGTCTTCAACCTCGCGAAAAAGCAAACTATTCATTTCTATCTTCATCCACCTTGATCGCCCGCAAGTAGGCAGTAGACGCAAAAATGGAATTCATCATATTGACATTTTCTATCATGTACTCTCCTGTACAGGATCACTTGACTCTTGTCAGCTGCATGCAAATATATAAATGACTCAACTATACTACTTCAATGGTTATTAGTACTGTGCAATTTTCTTTAGATGAGCTTTGCCATTTTCACCATCCGCGCCAAAAGAGAGAACATGAATACCAGTATTGAAGCTTCCTACACAAACGCTGTAAAAGAAGATTAATTTTTTTCTTGTAAATTATAACAAAATAATGAAAAAGTCATTATTATTATTACATTTTTTTTTTTAAATCGTAAAATTATATGCCTTTTGCCAAGAATACAAAGTTCAATCAAAACAATAAATAATTAACAATTGGCGTCGGGCAATGAGACAATGTCAAACAAACATCAGACATAAACAACAGTAAAAAATGGACAGTTCAGAGAGATTTAGTTGTGGTATTATCATTGTATTCCTATAGAGTATAATGTATTTGTAGTGGTGATTTGATCTGTATATTGCAAGTCAATACGTGTGCACACAAGCCTTGGAGCACAAAAGGTATTCACATTTAAATTAAAAGACACTTCCCATAGATGATGAGCTGTAGTACCTTTAGCATTTCAGCCTTCTGGTTAAAATACAAGAAGAGCAGGTGATAGTACTGAACTAAATACCTAAAGGATCTACACATTTCAGAGCACACTCTCTGGCTATTCTTTAAAGATATCATTTGAGTGAGTTACTGTATATGCTACGCTATGCCACGTAACACATAATGCAAATTCTCTTCATGAAATGAGATGCATCATTCAGATAATCTCAAGATTAGATCAGAGCATGGAGGTATTAAATATTTCATACCTCCTTGGTCAAAATCAATTTATTCATGGAATTTAGTATTTATTTGAATGTCAATCATAAAGTATTAATATAAGATTCATCACATCTACTCATCATTTAAACACCAAAATTAAGCTGATATAGTATGATTTATTTTTAAATATTGTAAGTCGATATACCCTGGAGGCATATCCTTATATCATTGTGAGCATAATGGTTTTTATATATATTTATATATCTGCAAAAAAGCACTAGCACAGTCAAATCAATATTTTCTTTAAATATACCTATGGTACGATTGTAATTAATTGAATTGCATTTTTCAATAAATTGTAAAAATTTTCTAAATTAGCCCTGTTTACTTGGTCAGGTAATTCCAAATGTTTTATAAAAGTCACAAAAAAAAAAGATGATTACCGGTTACTCTGAATAAAAAATATTATTATATTGGCATGCAAATATGGCTGCACTTTTGAATTTTTCTAGTAGCAATTAAAATTTCGCCAAGAGGATCGATCCAAAATATTACTACTGTTCATTTATGTTATGAATAGGTAGACAGAAATTAAAGTGTTTTCGCATGAGCGGCTCCTAAAAAATGAATGGTTTATATTTCTTCAACATTATTTGTTAATCCAGTGAAACAAATGTGTTACAGAGGCTTATTACCTTGTATCTGAAAAAACAGCCAAAGTTAAAAGTGGACCTGCTCCATCAAGGTAAAACGTTGAAAGACATTCTGTTAAAGGTAGAAAAAGATAAATTGATCGTGATTAATTGAATATTCTTTAAAATGTGTGTTAAGATGAACATAAACCTTACAGTAGTCAAATAAGGTTACATGCTACATACTGTAACTATTGATTATTATTATTATTTATTATTATACGACAAACACTTATGTTTCATCGTCACTGCCGGCAAATCTAAACATTCTGTCAGTCCGCACAGGCCAAGCCTCCAAATTTAAATTGTTGGTTAACTTTAATGAAGCTGGTTTTCTCATAACTGGTTTTCATATATCAAAACGTCAAAGACCAAATTAAAGCTTAAACTGTAGTAGTCAATGAGTTTTACCATTTGCTATATTTTTTGACTTTCCAACCAAGGATGCATTTTGTGGTGAAACCTCACAAATGACAACAGATTTCAAAAGAAGAAAAACCCATAAACACAAGATCATGTCGCAGAAAAGAATCATGTGTTAATATACATATTTTCTCATTATTCAACTTTATAGTCAATAACATGGTTAACGAATAAAAATGAACTTAAGCATTTTAGATACATCAAAATTTATATGACTTGGAATTAGGATAGCCAATTGATGACTTCTTCGAAAATTAATAATAAATTTTCTTTCAAGCACAAGAAGCTTTATTCTACATGGATTCATTGAACCATGACCACAACTCATGTATGACGTTGTTGAATTTAACCTCATCATCATCTCCCGCAAAAACTGACAGTTACTTTCTGCCAACAGCACTTAAATACCTACTTGGCCATGAACCACACTTACAAAAAAATGTTGACTTGGATTGAACAACAATAAATTATCTTTTAGCTCTTTGCAAAGACAAGTAGATCCTAAGGCATCAAAATTACTCTGTCTTTAAAGACATGGCAGACAAGATTTTAACAGAATTTGGAATACTGATTTTTTGGGGACACCTATTTTCTTGAGATTAAGGGGGAATTACCCAGAATGCTGTTGCCGTGCAGTGCTAAAATGTACCCTAAAGCAGCATAAAGAAATATTTGGTAAAATTTAAATTTGTAAGTATTATTTGATTTTGATTCTTTTAATGGTGGACAAACATTTGAAACCTAACAGCAAATTCACAATTCCATACTGTATTTTGTTAGAGTTAAAACTTAGGTGATATAGAGAGCCAAAAAGGAATTGATGGAAGTCAGGTTATTTTTAAAAATGGATAAATAATGTTAAAGTTTAATTAAATAAATAAACTTACATGATAATGTTAATATGGAGATAAAATATTACTGGTTAAAGTTTATTTGTTTATGGAAATGCATTTTTTTTAAATACCAGAAGGTTTACAAAAGCAAAATGAAATATATCATTTAAATCTTTAAGAAATTAAATTCAAAACCTACAAAAAAAAAACTAAATGTATATCCAGGAAACAATAAAAAACAAAAACAAATTAATATCCAGATATATAAAACCATTAAGAAAAAGCAATCTATTCTTCTATGAACATAGATGATATACATTTTCACATTTGTTTATACATTTTTGATTTGTAGGATACCTAGTTATATAAACCACTAAAGTTCACCATAAACCGGACACGGTAACACATAGTATTCGTCTTCTATAACATACTTTTAAAAATTTATGCAATTACTCTGAAAGAGTAATCATTACAGAAACGAGATCTGGTTTAATAAAAGCAAAATGCCTCTCCTAAACTTAAAAAATAGTTAGGTTGCTCAATTATCTTTTTTCATTTAAAAATTTAAACAATCCTGACGTGTGCAAATATCTCTGTCTACATTGCTTGTAAAAAATATTCATAAGAATGAAAATTCCTCCACACCTCTAATAAGCCACACAAACAGAAACCCATTTAACAATCAATATTTTACAAACATGACTCTAGTATCATCAAAAGAATGACAAAACCATTTTAACATACCAAATACAAGGGATAGCCTGGTTCAAAGAAAGTATACATTGAACAGAAAAGATTACATTGTCACTTAACAGCCTTGAACAAATACAGTAGAATTTGGAATAAAAAGGCCATGTTGTCAAAAAAAAAAAAGATCTTTCATAAATCATTTTTTACTATATACTGTATCTATAAAGGATTAAAAAAAAGTAACATATTTTACAGGTTCAAGGTGACTACTGGTATTATGACTGACAGTGGCACAATAAAATTTAAACATCATTTACTACTTGATAATTTATCACATTTTTATTCTGATAAGAAAATTGGCAAATTATTTTATATCCATAGTAAAGACTTTAGAGAAATAAAATGTTAAGAACATTATAACCTCCATCAAATAAGACATTTTATAAGTGTTTCATTTTACACTTATCAACTTACAAGTACCTTTTCTTGCCCAACACCATAAACACTGCCCCACACGCTTTCACTAGAATACATTCCAGGTATTATACTGGTAATAATACTATTTATATTGGTAAAAATATTGATGACAATCATACTATATCAATAACAACAATACTATATCATTTGAACAGTAACAAATAATAATAACAATTGTGAAATATAATATGGAAAGATTACCTGAGGTATCTCTATCCCATACCCTAACAGTTGAGTCATTGGAGCAGGTCACCACTAGAGGGCGCCCTGTTTGTGAAAAGGCACACGCACAAGTGGTCTGCGTGTGACCTTTGTACTCCATTATTAATTTGCTTGTTCGTAGATCCCATAACTACAAAAGAAAAAACAGGAATTTCAACAAAGTCTAAGATGTATAATATATCAGTTTAATGAGCCACTATAATCACTGTTGTAGGTTACTAAAAGCATATCAGGTTGGCTTTTAATGGACATTACTACTTTTCAAGGTAGTTTTAAAGATGTAGTGTTCCATGAAAAATACCAAAATAAATCATGAAAATTATTTTAGATATCAAATTGCACACTTAGAAGTAACATAAAATAGTGTTTTGTTTTTTTTTCTTCATTCTTTACTGATATTCAATATAAAATATACAAAAACATTTACGAAGAACAGGATGCAGGTTGCAGCCTGATTTAACAGATTTACACAGGCTAAATATCGATTTAAATATTAAAAACAAGGAAACGAACACAAAACTGAAATATTACAGTAAAACATTAAAATTCAATTAATAAATTTTAAAAAATCAAAATTTAGATATTTTATTTGCAAATTAGTTATTCAAAATTTTGATTTTACAATAGAGCCATTATTATTTTCAGTTCTAAGCATGAACTAATTTATCAATGGCATTTATTTATGGCACATTAAAGCAAATGTTTACCCATAATTTTACAGTTAAAAATGATAAAAACACTTCCAGTCACTTCCAGTGTTTTTATCATTTTATCATTACCCAGTATAAAAAAAATCAGGGTACACATTTTTTAAATTCAAGAATATTTATGCTAATAATGTTAATAAATTTGGTAAATTTGTTACTGCAAAATGAACAAGTTAATTTCAAAATTCTGTTTCATGATATTTTGTCAATTCAGGAGATAAACACTACAACCTGACTTAGGGCAAGATATTAATTATCTCAACAGTAAGATTGTGCTTAACAAATTTCATTAGGTTATCTGTTAATTGAAAATTACAAGCAAATCATAAAGAAATACACCTTGCTGCAGGATTTATACATCAAGGATATTTTGTCATTTATCACTTTAGAAACATTAGAAGTCCTAGCCTCATCAGAGGCTAGTGTCTAGACTAATATCTGGCATACATGGATGCTACGATATTTGACTTTACTGTAACAATATTACAATACTGTACAAGAAAATATAACATATTTCTAAAAAATATATGTTTTTTTTACCTTATGTTTTTTCCCAGATGGAATAATGAGATAATGAAGACATTTCCAAATTATCAATTAACATATTCATGTTTGATAAGTCTGCCTCTTATTTAATTCATAGCTAGTAGGCTTTAGTGTAATGCAGGATTATGTGATGTAACAAGTGTGCTGCGCTATAATTGGCCGAAGTGTTTAACATGTGTCCATAGTTACATAGATTGCTATAATTATCTTAAATGCTGCAACCATTTAACAAGCATCTATAGATTTACCATTATTTAAAATGAGGCTATGAGTCATATCCCCAGGCTTGAAGAGTCTTTCAAATAGCAAGCCAAGTTGTATTCTGATTGCAGAATACTTGGGTATAATTACGGAAAATCTTCAGTATTTGTGCAATTAAAATTTGATTTCAATCAAATATAAAATTAATTCTCTAAGTAAAAATGAAGAAACAAAAATGATAATTTACAGATGAAATACAAACAACAATTTAAGCTATCACCATTTATCAGGCAGATAACATCGCCAAATGAACTGGGAAATCCTTCGCACAGACACAGATGGTGGCACGTGACCGAAAATCATGGAAGGAGCTGGTCAAGCGTTCAAGTGCGCAGTGGCCCTACAACCACACCCGGTCATGAGATCAGTAAGCAGTAAAGTGAGTACGTACTTATCAGGCAAGTTATACAAAAACTGATTGGTAACAGCAGAATTTTGGTAAGAAATAGTGAACATCAAATAAGAAAGCAATAATTGATCAATTACTGTTGAGTATTGTGCAGACAATTAAATTACTTGAACAATCACTACTGAGTATGACCTACCGTAGCCTCACATCCTTGTCCACTAAAACCATTACTACTTGTTACACAATAAAGTCCATCTTTGGACACATCACAGCATGTTTGAATATAATTTTTCTTTGGAAATATTTGACTTTCTTGAAGAGATCTTGTATCCCAAATTCTAAAAAAATAAAAGCATTTCACACATTTTTACTATTGTAGAAGACATGGTGTCATTGGCACAAGATGTCATAGTGCATAGAGACCTTGTTTATTTGCGCTATAAGTCCATCTATTATTATTATTATTATCAGTGGTGGCACAAGTGGGAAGTCAGCAGAGAGAAAAAAAAAACACTATTCGTTGGTGGTGAAAAAAAAATTTATGTAATTTTTAACAGAATGCAAGGCTCAAAAATTGATTAAAATTTTATATTCCGAAATTGTTTTTAGGGGTATGCATGTAGGAACCCCTATGAGGAGGTGTGTTCTGTTCCTCGCCCCTCCAACTTACACTCCCTTCATAAAAAACCAGCCTTCTTTTTGGGAATCTCAGAACCCTTGTTGGACTGGCTAAAGGTGATTTATGAGTGAAGCTGCTTTTTTAAAACACTCATTTTTAAGAGATGTAATGAGTTGTTTTAAAGAATTGAACCCAGGTCCTTAAAAGTGTAAGGTACGAACAAACCACAAGATTACTCCGCTCCACAATTTCTGTTCTGAAGACAAGTGGATGTTTAAAAGCCTGATCTATTTGTTAAATCAATGTTGGCCCTCAATGATAAAAGGATGTACTTTCCAGTTTCAAGAACTGTTTCTTTTTTGGGTAAATAGTTTCATCTGGTTCCTGATAGTTGATTCAATAAATACCGTAATTTCTTCCTTTAAACTAATTTCAGTTACTGTTTTCGCTGTGTTGACAGTTTCACCATTTTTTTTTTTTTTTTTTTAATTTAGAGATTCTAAATCTGGTTTATTTTATTTAATATCAATGTTTCAAATAAGTATGCTCTTGATTTTGTTTAATCATTTTTTTATCAAAATGAAATCAGAGAGAAGGGTCATACCGTAGACATTTATCTTCACTTGTTTGTGCTACTGCATGTTGGCCAGGGACCCATTTTACATCTGTCACTAAGTTTCTGGATATGGCGCTCTGTTTTGTACAATATCCAGTTTCTACATCCCATAATCGTAGAAAGTTGTCACGAGACCCTGTACATATAAGTTGATTATCTGAAAAATTAAAATCAATCATCAATTAGATTCTATACTCATTAGAAGAAACTGTTCAAACTTCAAAATTTGCTGAAGTGTACCACCAAAACCAAACAAAATTTAAATTGTGTATGTGTCAAATGCTTTTGCTTTGCAAATAAATTCGCCTAGTGGAAAAACTGCCTTTACATCTATAAAAAATTAACTTATCTGGTTCGGCCACATATGACCTTATCTGTATGTCAGTTCTATGTCAGTTCTACATATTCTTCAGGCTATAATTATCGTAACTACTCTTGGAAACAGTAGCCTTATCACATCATCTGATCACCGGGAGCACACAATTAATCATACGAACCATTTTTTTTTGGTTGGTGCCGTATATTGCATGATGCTAATTAATCATGTTGCAATATAAACGTTCTGAACTCTCTACATTATACTATTTTGTATGCCGGCTTCATTATAGCACAGACATAGTCCATTCAAACATTCTAACCTCTCGGTCCCATGTCAGGTTATGTTACATTATACCAGCTCATTATAGCATATAAACAACCGCTAAATGTCAGTGTCTGGCAAGATTTTCATATACCTGGACTTTTATAGCAGGCAATGACCTATCAGATGTCTTTTCCAGGGAGTCGCGTTATTAGGGAATTGTGAGTTCCTGGTGGGGAGGTCAATACAATAAATAATAGTCCAGGAGAAAAAAAAAATTATGTAATATTCGCAGATTTAATATGAGACTACAAATAATTGATTTAAGGTAAGCCTTTAAAATTCAAAAATGTTAAAACTTCCAGCTAATAATGACATTATAAAAAATATAATAAAACACATAAAAGTTAAAACATTACATAAAATATATAACCACTTGGTCTCATAGCTCAGTTGATAGAGTATTCGAAAGGTTTTGGGCTCGAACCTCAATGGGGGACATATGTTGTTCTCAAATATTTATTATGAAATATATGCTAAAAATATCATAGAAATGTTTAAAATGACATCACATTACATCAAATATAATGCGAAAAAAAAAATAAAATCATAAATTGTAAGTGTTTTAGTTTGGTGAAAACATTAGAATACTATATACTTTAAAGTTAGCTTACACAAAAGATAAGATAATACTGTTATAGTGTAGCAATATTAAAATAAGCCTCTAAGATATTTGAATTGTGACTGAATCATTCCAATCCAGTTGAATGAAGTACGCAAGCCTTTTCATTATACTAAATTAGTAGATCCATAAAAAAAACAGTGTCAATAAAACAAATCTGAATCAACAGGCAAGTTATAATGAGCCAGCATATATTATTATATTCTGTATTTGTGTTTATTAGGGTTTGAAACGCTTGTGGCCCTTGTATCATCTCTAAAATACAAAAATATCTTATCAAGCAACTGTAGTCAAATGACAGAAGCCTAACAATCAACCACAGAGTACCTTCTGACTTAAATGTTAATACTGAAACGTCTTGAAAAGGAAAAAACTTGATTGCATGTTTATAATACAGTACCTTACTGTACGATAACGCGATATTGTCTTCTTTAGCAAACCTTCAAATACAACTGATATTGTCTTATTTAGCAATTGGGTCTACCATAAGCATATGGGAGTAAATTTTAAAAAGTGTTTTTTATGAATAAATATAATATGAGTGCTTCATATGATTTTGATAAATAAATTCATTTTTAATCAGATGGCAGCAGGCAAAAAGAATGGAACTTGCAATTTTTTTCAGAACTTTTCAAATTTACACATGGCAGATCTACTGTAAGAGGCCAAAATAAAATATTTTTACTTGAAATACTGTATTGGCACAAAACAAGTTTGCAAATCAAGGCATGAAATAGTCTCGCCTGAAGGCAAGTACAGTCCCACAAGTACCGTAGCTGTTTAGGATAAAATTAATAAAACTTGCAATAGGGCAGATTTCTCAAAGTTTATACTGTAAAGCTTCTATATTCAATTTAAATACAGTAATACTCAAAGCACCCTGTCAATAGAGATTCAAAACAGATGCCATAATTCACCAAGTTCGACCACGACCCGACCTGTCTCTTTGTGATCTGTTGTTGATTTTTCTGTTTTCCGTTTCATTTTCTCTTTTTCTCAGGCGAGCCATCTACAAGTTTTGTTGCTTTTCCGGTTTTGCCCTTTTCAAATGTTTTTCTCTTTTTTAATTATTTGAATCAATTGTTTCACTTTACCATTTTAAAGAATGTTATTTGAAATGAAATGAAAATGAAACAAAAAAACACTGATGCCACACACCAAAACCAACCCCAGCTCTAACCACTGCTCATTTTTTTACCAGAATTCTTTGAAAACTGTGTTCAACAACAATCTCCATCAGCTTTTCTTGCAATAGTCACTAGTATTTTCATTTCACTGTTGAATGCTTTTGCATATACTTTGGCACCTTAAGGAGAACTAAAAATGTGTACAGTAGTTTAATGTTCCACTTCGTCAGATTCACCGTGGACCAATATAAACTACTAAGATCCAGACAAACAACATGCATTTGCTCTACATACTGTAAATTGATTTATTCTTGGCAACTTTGTCTACAGTGTTTTATGACTTTTTAACACCTTCTATACTCAAAGCAGTGCTATGTATCAAGTAATTTCTGTAATAAAACAGAGTGACAAATCATTACTTCTAATTATAGTATCAGGATAAGACAAGATCTGATATTCAGCTTAAAGTACTTTACTGTTATTATCGAACAAGTGAACTTTCTTAATGCTTGTAATATAAATCTAGTATTATAAACTGGCAGATACAGAAAATAGTTTTACATAATTTGTATTACGTGAAATTGTGTTGGATTAAAATATCAGTGGCGGATCCAGGAAATTTAAATAGAGGGGCCCCGGATAGGGACTTTCACAGGTGGAGGGTCTATACTACCTCAGCCCCACCATGATTGGGGCTGAGGTAAGAATTTTCTTTTTTCTTAATTTTTTAAAAAATTCTGACAAATTCGGGGGGAGGGGGTCTGGGCTGGCTGGGCCGGGTGGGCCCCCACCTTGAATCTGCCTATGAATATAAACTATTATTAGAAACTAACAAGTAATATAAAATAGCATTATAAAAATGAAGTTGAACACTAAAATATTAAAAAGCACATACAAAAAATATAATAAATTATTGCTATACTATTGCTAACATTGCAACAGAAAGAATAGATTAAATTTAATAATATTAGTAATACAATATGAACATACTGAAACTCTATGCATTAAAGTGCAATAAGGATGAAAAAAGTGATCATCCGTTACGTGTAATATCTCAAGTTATTGCCTAATACGCTGCTTCAAGGGATTTGATCGTTAAATTGTTTTACATGATGGATGGTTTCAACAGTTGATGACTTCTTTTGAATTGTTAAAATTAAGCTCGATAATAACACTCATCTTATATCTTGAGTAGCTCAAGTATAGATAGAATATTTTTCCCTTGGCTGGTTTATTTTGAAGAACTGTTAATCGGGTGATAATCTTATTCCCAGACAAAAAAAACAGACCTTTAGGCAAGGGGGTGCAGAAGGTGTGCACCCTACCACTCTCCCACTTTTTCAAGTTCCACTTTTATTTCACTATAAAAACCATTCACAATTATCGTGAAATGCTGTGAATTCCATTCTTTGCCAAAAAAAAAAAAAAAAAGAAATTGTTGTGTTGCCCTTAAATGGAAAAAATCAAGATCGTCGGAACCTGCCCCCTACTGGATCCGCCCCTAATATTTATCGGGGTCGAGCAAAACCATACATTGGCTATGAAAAAAATGGCCAAACAAGCGCACTCTATGTAATACAATTGAAGTAAACTTCAAGAAAAAAAAAATTTTGTTCATGGTTGGCCTAAATCCGTAACGGAGCCTAAAATGTCTAGCTATGTACCGGCTTTAAAGTGATAGATAGACATTAGCCTGTTTTTATATATTGTCCTATATACCGTAAGGTAATGAATACGATCTTTGATTCAAGCAATCACTAGTTGTACAGTAAAGAACTGGCTAGGCCTAGACCTAATCGTTGCTTGACAGCTCAGCGCGTGAGATCTGATATTGCATGCCTAGCTACATCGTCGTCGTCACGCTCGGTTCTCAAAATTATGCCTTCTATTTTACCTATTTTGCGCATGCATCTATGGCCCGATTTTGGTAAAAAAATTGTCATCAATTTTACGTTCTAAATGTTAATTTCGGAAGTGGTATTTCTCAAATTTGTACTTAAATGACAGGAAGACCTTTGAAAAAAATTGTAAAAAAAAAAAAAAAAGCCGACCGACTTTTTGAAAAATTTCGGTCAGTTGCGGAGGGCAACACAACATTTTTTTTTTGGTCTAATACCTGTGGAAAAAATTTGTTGGAAATTTATCTGCTCTAGTGATTGCAGATTAAAACAACCTCACAAAAAATGACTATTTGGCACTGAGATAACAGTTCTCAAAGAAGATGTGAGAAATAAAAACATAGCACAAAGTACAGATATATAAATAATAGTTTAGTGCAATAAAATATAGATTTGGAAAATTTGGACATTCAAACATGTTTTGGCCATTGTCCCCTAAACATGATTTGCGAAGAGTGACTGATCTTTGCCACATACAGTATGCTCTTATTAAACGGAAGAGTTTTCAATGTTGACAGTAATGTACTGTATGTCTCCACTGTATATTCCTTTTAGTGATTAAAAATAAAAACAATATGCTACAATACAAATAAATATATTTCAATTTTATATATTCATTCCTAACTTCATTATATTATTATATGCACACAATACGAATATCGCAATATGCTTATAGCGAACCACTAATTTTCTGCAAACCACATGGAGAATTGTTTGACTTGGAGGACTTCAAAGTCCTTATTGCTGGAGCATGTGTTTGATGACTCCAGGTTGGGAACCACTGTTTTACAACCCCCTTCTTCCAGATCAACATTCATTTTCAGAACCCTCTTTGTATCACTTGCCCATTTCGCTTAATCAGTATTTTGCATCTTTAACACATTTTAGGATGTTTAGTAAATTTGTGCGACTGAGCAGGTTGTACCAGTTAAAAATAGAGACTATACCACTAACACTTTCAATTGTACAATGGTAAGACTTGAAAGGTAATGACGCCACCACAAAGTCACCTGTGCAAGCAAGAACGAGTTCTTGTTGTTGCTTGGATTCTAGGATACAGATTGGCCTGAATCTATGTTGTGCAGAGAATGTTGGACGGTCACAGATGAGTGAATCCGTTTCAAGCGTTGTTGCACAAATCAAAACCTCCCTATTACCAACATACAAATTTTACCAACATTCTTTCAATCAGAGAGCACATGATGAAATTCTATTACTGTATGATTTGTTCAAGGATTTTAGGACGCAGCTTGGGCCGAATCTATGTTATGCAGAAAATGTAGGATGCTCATGGATGAGCGAATCCATTTCAAGCATTATGTTGTAGCACAAATGATTTGTTCTTAAAATTTCAGAATATATTCAAATTATTCAAACATCATTTTGTTTTAATAGTATTAAATATAAAAATACTTTTAATTGAAAGTCAAGAAACTTACTGATTAAACTTACTGCTAAGCCAGTGACTACAAGGTCATGACCTTCAAATGTCTGACTTATTGTTTGGCAAACACCACCTTGTGTTGTTCCTCGCTTCCACATATTAACGGTTTTATCTCGTGATGCACTGAAAAAGGCATCGGAATCAATTGCATGAGCCACCTGCAACAAGAAAATTAAATAGTGATTTTTTTGTTTTAGAAAATATTTGCAAATTTGTGTTGCCAAAACTTTTCTGAGGGTCAAAGTTGTGGGTTTTATTCAAAGAAATACACAGTACTGGTAAGCTGGCACCCATACTAGGTAGCTTTCGATTTGTGCGACGACGCGACGCTAGAACGGAATCATTCATGCGTGACCCTCCTAACTGGCGTCCTACGTTCTCTGCATATGTAGATTTGGCCAAATTGCGTTCCAGAATCTACTCGACGTAGTGACCTTAACATTTTCGCATGCACAGATGACTTTTCCTAACATAGTCATACAATCGAAAGCTACCTATTATCACAAGCACCATCTATTTTCTTTCTGAAGTGAAATAACTGAGTATGAAGGATGCACAATAGAATAGCATACTGCATATCTACTCTGAAATGCCAATGAATTAACATAAAACAAAGAAGTGCACCATTTTTATGAGTATTACAGTAACCATTGAAACCGCTTGTGATAGCGGTGCTTATTAGATCATTTTACAGAACTTTAATTATATTTTGATCCTTGTGATCTCACTGGCAAAATATACCCTCTGGGAGATATGTGAGTTTGTTTTAAACTATGGCGGTAGATAGAAAGTAAAAATGATTTTACGTTATTATAATTATTATTTGTTGATGTTAACATTTTTTATTGTTTTTTTTTTATTTATCAGCTTATCATTTCTATTTCTATCAATTAATAGAAATAAAATGATAAACTGATAAAAAAATTTAAAAATAAGAAATACAGTAGTAACATTTTTTTTTTTTTTATCAGTTTATCAATTGACAGAAATTGGATGATAAACTGATAAATAAAAAAAACAATAAGATACTGTAAGTTACCATTTCATCTTGTATGTCGAATATCATTGTGTAGTATATATTACTGTATCATATTTATTATGGATTATCAATCATTATTATTATTATCATTCATTATTTAACGTTCATTCATTAACGTTCATTCCAGATATCTTTCATCTTATTATAATTATTACATAATTTTTTCTTTTTTATTAACTGGTTTTAGGCTAAAGCCAAGAATTACCAGGCAGTGAGTGACCTTAAGTCACTATTCAAAGTGGCATATTCCTTCACAATACAAACATAAACAAGATGCTCTACATAAACTAAGCTTGTGTTCATATATCAACTCGCCTTTTAGTTTTAGCGATAAAACTCCGTCTGTAGCGTGCGGGTCCATGTTATACTCTCGTTCATACTTCGTACATTTAGTGGGTAATAACCAGGTCATCTTTAAAACTCACCGGGACTGGAAGGCAAAGGATCTTACCACCAAGCTATTCAACTCCACTCCACTATTATGACAGACAGTTTTTTTGGAATAGACTGAACCAAAGTTATCTACTGTTCATAGCATACAAATATTGGAACCGTTCCCACAATTTGACAGCAGTAATGTCTGAACAATGCATAACAAATATGCACGATGTTTAGTAATTATCTAATTTGCATGTGCAATATGACTACTGCTTGAAAATTCTACTCAATCTAGAGTGCTGAATTACCTATATTAGTAAAAATTGATATCGATGGCTGGTGGGGTAGATGTCGTAGCTATGGCATCATACAAACGCAAAATACACTTCATTCATCATGTTGGTAATTACCATTTTCAACAGATATCCTCTGCATATTATTAATCTTAAATTATAGCACAACTTACAATGGCAATGGCTGAAAACAACAGCTAGCTAGATCCCAACATTCACAGACTCTCGGTTTTAACATTGCAAAAAGTCCTTGGTCAAAGGCCATCAATCAGCAGCGTAGCCGCTGATGACAGGCCTCAGTGCACGATTAATTGGCAGGCATTTTGATGTAAAAGTCGTAGGCCTGAGTTAAGGCTCAGAGCCTGGGTGCTACCAAGGGCCATGGTGGAGGCTAAGCCTCAGTGGATGCCCAGAATGCCAAGCTACAATGTTTTAGCTTTTTACGAATAATCGTACTTGATTGATACCTTTGTAATCTCTCTCTTATGTCCTGTCCATCTCTGCATAATAGTTCCATCTGTCCACTTATAAAGTACCAGGCTCTAAAAATCAAATAAATCACAAAATATAAAATACCAATAATTGTGATTTTAGATATAGAGTAAAGTTATGTTTTTCAAAATTAAAAATAATTATTTTTTTAAATATATATTACAACCAAAACATAAACGATATTGTGTATAGTACAGCTCCCAAGAAAATGCCACCCACTTTCTTATCTGCCAGACTTTCACAGGCCAAAATTCAGGTAGTTAGAAGCCTGTTTCTACTGACGAGATAGAACTTGCTCATAAGAGCCTATTTTTTCGAAAAACGGGACCCACAAAAAATAACCATTCTTTATGGCATTCCAAAGAAAGGTTCCTGGGCACGGAATCAATACCGTGCTGGGAACCCCAAAGAACCATTATTCGTACAAAAGAACAGTTTATTGTGGAATAATTTTTAGTGACCTTATCTGACGGGACGTGACAGACCTACGATAATTATAAAAAACTTCTGTTCTCAAAACACAACAAAAAAGTCTCTTTTGTTAAAGAAAGAACAAAAGTTGAACTTTTGTTTAATTATTTGAATAGAGATATGACCCATTTTTTTGGATAGGAGAGATTATTGTTGTTTGTTTGTATCTTGGTAGTCTTGCGAAAATATTGTTGTTAAAGGTTATTTTCGTAATTTTAAATTGCATTCTAGGTAATTTTTGTGTCACTATGTTATTGTCTGGCAGTTAAAGATGGCTGAAAGGGTAAATCCGGTGGATGTGCATGATGGGTCATTTGTCATCTGAAATACCTTATTATTGTACAAAAGTCATAAAAAAAAAAAAAACACCTCAAATTTCCACATAACCAAATCCCATGTGGATACTCTATTAGTAAACATAATACGGTAAGCCAGCATAGGGCATAGACACACGCTTCCGCTGGGAGTATTTTTATGTCATGTATACTATGGAGTATCAGACCGGTTTCAAATACGCAACTGTTTCATGTGGAGTCAAAATGCAGTTCCAATGTGGTTCTTATGCTAATCCGATAATTAACCAATGATAATAGAACAGTTTCTATCTCGATTTTCAGTAGAAACACATCCTAGGATATTTTTTCTTGGGACTTGTACCTAATTCTGAGAAAGAACATAAATCAGTGCCAGTGAAATGAGGTTGCAACAGCCAGCTGTAAAATTCCCAAAGCAGAGCATAGAAGTCTGATGGAAAATGTTTTAAAGGTTTTGACATGACTTTATAGCCTACAGTAGTGCATACAAGGTCCCGAATAAATTACTTTTTTTTACTGCGATGGGCGATGAATTGCCAATTTTACAAATTGCAAGAACGTCGCAACGCATGTCTGAATAACCGATTAGGAATAATCGATTATTTAAATTTTTTCAGCAGGGATCCAATATGTTGGTAATTGTTTTTTTGTTGGTCCTTAATTATTTCCCCCATGGTCTTGTCATTTTTTCTTTTTTCACAGTTTGCTGGTTTTGAGGCTCTAATAGTTTTATTAGATGTAATTTGATAACCTAGATGTGTCATTTACAATTTTTCACACAGACGTACAGTAATAAATGAAAATGTGTAAAGATAAAGACACAAACCTGAAACTATTCATCACAAATGACAGATGTAATAAATCATAGCACAAAGACACCAGACAGAAAACTATAATCTACACAAACCATGTCCCTGTCTTTAGCTTTAATCAAGTAGTTGAATCAATAGCCTCTATCAGATACAGTGTCATATTTGTCATATTTATCATAAAATGGGTGTACACAAATATCAACGCATTTAAATTAAGAAATAAACAATGAATCTCAAACTATCTTGTTGGCCGCTCAGCGCTCATTATGCTTATCTTCTCATAACTTGTTGACCAATCTATTTTCTCATACTGCCTGATACCTTGTTGACCACTCAATAATGCTCATCTTCTAAAACCAGACTATTTTCTAATATCATCTGATGATTTATTGACCTTTCAATGTGCTCTTCTTCTAATATTAACTTGTTGAAAACCTTTTACCTTATCTGAGCTACCTGACAGGCAAATATTATCTTTCACAACGCAAATGCTCTGGACAGCTTCCGTGTGCACAGGAGTGTAGCAACGGACATTCTCCACCGGTACAGCTGTAGGAACACCCCTGTTCATAAAATATAGAAAATCAAATCAATAAAGTTTTAAAAAATTACAGTTAAATGAAAATGACATGTTTGAAGGTTTTTCCATATTAAAAAGGTTTTCTTTCTCAAATAGTTGATTGCCCATAGGCCATATATGGACATGATAATGTCACATCAGAACCATATATGGACATGGGTGGATTTTGGGGGGGGGGGCACCTGCGACACGTTCTCCCATCGCCTTATATAAAAAAAAATAAAGGTTTTTTTTTTTTTATATAAAAAAAAATAAAGGTTTTTATTTTTTTTTTTTTTTTTTGAGATAATGTAATGGATACACAATTCCATAGAAAGGTTGATTCTATGTCATATCGCGCAATGCATAGCTACAAAGACAGTTTAAGTGCAGATGCACCAGCATGGAAACCTTTGTGCAATCAATCACTCTCAGCAGGTATGTGCTGTCAGACAACGCCATGCACAGTGACCACAGTACACTGATATGTGTGCACATCTCCATTGACGACCCCCTTCGTACCTTGGCTGGTCGTCCATCTTTACTTTGGCGCCCCCCCCCCACTTTTGCTAAATCCTGTATCCGCCCCTGATGGACATCATGATATCACGCCACACCCACATATGGGCAAATCACAAACACTGGAACATAAAACTTCAGTGTGGGCATAGCATTATAGATTTTTTTTTTTTTTCAATATGACTCAACTGCTATTGATTTTTGTCTTTGCAAACCGTAGACACATTTCCGTCATATTTGTTTATACAAATTGGTCAGGAAAATTGAATGCGAAAGTGAGCTATATCTACAGAAACAAATTAGCATTTAGGGACTATACTGTAAGCACCTCTACATTTTTTATCTTAAAACATATAGATAAATTTTAAAATGAAGATACCGTATTTAAAAACTGACTACAGTACAGTAGTCCAACACGAAACATGATATTCTTTTGAAGAAAATGAATTATAACTATTTTGCATTCAATATTGTTTCAATAGGGCTAGAATTTTATCATTAAATGTGAATAATAAAATTCGAATCATAACTTGTGATAAGAGATCTTGATATTATTTAAATGGTTTTACAATTTGTGAAAGCAAGCCTCTTGATTTAGACATTATTCATTTATTGATTTTAAAATTTTTTCTGGTGTTATCTTACCTTATTCCTGAAAATTAACAGAATAAAGTTTGAAATATAGAAGGACAATGCTTTGTATCCCATTCTTTGGATTTCTTAATTCAAAATGATCAAATTAATTTCAAAAATGATCTTTATTATTATTTTTTTTTCTTTATTATTATTTTTTTCTTTTTGATGTTTCTTTTCAATATACACACTTTTGAATAGCTTGTGATTCTGATAGTTATAATATAATAATTTTAATAGTTTTTTTAATCTTTTTTTCAATTTCTATACTGTAAAGATTAATATCTGCTTATTAGAATGGATGTATATTTGTGAGCAACAAATAATATAAGTCTGAGTCTAATAAAACAGAGTAACTTTTAAGTTACTGTAGGTGCACAAAATACAAGATACTGTATTCGTTTATCTAAAAAATTATACTCTTTTAAACGAAACTTAAGCAATTTTATTAATAGATAAACTTTTATATTTCATTTGTCCTATTTTAACAAGTGTTAACGTATTGTTAATATTGTAGGCTTTTTAACTTCAATCTGTCTTTTGAATATTTTCATATTTTACTTGCTTTATTGTATGTATGTTTTTACCGAGGGCTCTTAATGATCAGATCCTATAGGAACTGGATAGACCACCCTCTTTAAAAATGGTAAATAAAATAAACACAGGCATCTAGCTCCCACAGTATGCTAGTACAATGAAAAGATACCAGATCGAATTAGCCATCAAACACATCACAACATACTCTACACAAAAACTCATACATAATTAAACACATTCATCCACAATTTGTGTTAGATATTCGACTGAAAACGAAATAACACATTATTCTATTAAACTTTTGTAGATGAACCACTTGCACAAAATAAATGTTAATGCCACTGCCAATAATAAATAATATAAGAATGCAATCACATCATTCTGTCATTCTAAATTTGGTTTTATGCTCTCCAGTAAATAATGAATGACCAGAGCTCATCTCATTACTATATCAGTTATTTTTTGATTATTTTGTGAAATGTGAGGAGCTTGTAAAAAACACCATGATTTTTTTCTTCAATGCATTATTGAAATTTCTAAACTACATTATTTTAATATATTGTAATCAACTCAATGGATTTGGCTAAAATTATCTTGAAAGTGACCTGTTTTTATCAAAACAAATTCATGAAATCTCTGCTTTAGTGGCAAGTGATTGCTTGATGAACTGCGCTTATCCAATTTATGAAGCTATTGATCTTTCTTTGTTGCTACTCTAAGACTGTGAAACAGGCTACAAACAGCCCATTTATTAAAACAACATTGGCCTTTAAAAAGGTAGTGTGGGAGATCAAGAAATTCGAAATAGAGGAGCCCCACAGGGTTGATTTAACAGATGGGGGTTCTAAACCACCCTGGGGCGCAGCATGGTTAGGGCTGCGGTGAGAAATTTTATGAGTATGGCATATCTTGACGGCCGAAAATATTATTTTCCTTTTTTTTCTTCATTTTTGATAATTTTTAAAAAATGAATCCGCTTATGTAAATATAAAATCATTGTTAAATTCATGCATATTTAGTGTTTGGATAGACAGGCTACACAGATACTACAGTAGCATCAAGCATTATAAGGGAAACTAGTTCTTGCACTGACAAAGCGTAACAAAAGTTTCTGTGGCTTTCATTAATTCCAAAAACCATGAAAACAAGAAGTAAACACAACACATTAATAATTGATCATCAGTTGACTACATCATCCACTCTTTCCAGTAAACACTCAACAAACTCCCCCCACCCACCCCATATGATTCTCTCAAGGAATGTATTTATTTATTACCTATTTATTCATACTTTTTATGTTTCTGAATTGAACGTAATATTGTTTTTACTGTTGTTAAAATCACAATAAATGAGTATCGTATCGTATTGTATGCAAATGACTTCTCTGAACGTCCATGTTTACATTTTGTACCCTGTAATTTTAATTTACTTTTTTAAATAGTCTCGGAATACTGTAATTTGAATATATTATTGGTTGTAAATCTTTGTATAATTTTGTCTTTAAAGACAAATACCATATTGTATGCTCAATGATAATTGATTGATATTTGTTGTCCAAATAGATTAACCCAGTACAATAACAAAATTTGCTCAACCTCCCCCTGACCATTAGGCACAAGTTGTCAGGTCAGATAATTACAGATCAATGACGGAGATCATGGAAACTGCAGATGACAGTAACCTTCACTGAAATCACTTTTCTGTGGTTTTCCTCTTTGTTTCATTGGTAAAGCCACCACTTTTTATTCAAACATTCAAAAAAGCATTTGCATCATTACAATTATTGTTTTCGATTTGACAATAGATACAATAATAATTTTGTTTATAACCTGCTGTATTTTTTATAAGTTTTCTTTTTAATTTTTTTTTCATTTGCTGTATATGTTTATTTGCTTGTGTTTCTGCTCTAAATCGTAGCTTATTTTTGAGTAGTGATAAGGCAGTACATGTATTTTTTGTTTTGATAGATTCTATAATCTTTGATTTATATATGCAAAAGGCTACAGTACCGATGTGTACAATTCATTGGTGTTATTACAGCCTGTTCCAAGCAATAGATTTTTAAAATGAAAATGTTTTTATTACATTCGCTTTCATTGTTATTTTTGACAAAAGTTTGTAACATCTGTTATTTGCTGAAATAGCAATTACATTGTTGAATTATTAATGTGTTCCCTACAGGAAAAATTGATAATACACATGCTGTTTGTGTTTGAATTGAAATGCACTAATTCACTCACTGTGTGCCAAAGAGTAGGATTACTAAACACAGAGTCCTTGCATAGATCACAGACCCTACATACGCCAGTGGCGGATCTAGGATTTAGCAGGGGGGGGGGGGGGGGGGGGGTGTGGATAATGCAATGCAATTTGCAAAGCACCAAGGGGGTGGAAGGGCATGGTTTTGACAAGGGCGCAGATCTGTTTCAAAAGGTGAGGGAGATATTTCGTGAGCCCACACTCACCCCACACCCACCATGGTTGGGACTGAGGTGCGAAAATTTTAGGAAATAATAGCTCTAGATGACCAGAAATGACACTTTTATATAGTAAAATTCATCATCACATCACCAACAAATTTCTCATCATGTTTTACCAGCGATTTTCGGCAACCATAAATATCTAACTAATATGTGTGATGTACTATAAAAAATAAATATTAAAAACATTGTCTTTGATGTATTTAATTTAGGCCTACCTCTACTTACTGTAAAGCCATTCGACCACACCTTAGGGCTACGGTGGGAACATTTGGGGAAACAGTACCTGCCGGAAATGACACTCTTATATAATAAAATTCATCATCATCTATCAAATTAATCGCTGTGATGTTCCATTGAAAATAAAACTCAATTGTCTTTGGTGTATTTTTAATTTACTTTCCATGTGCCGAAAACCTTATTATTATTACACGCCTTTTCTCACACTTCTCAAATTATAATAAAGGCACGTGCACTCGAGAAGTGTATTATAAGTATAGGCCTAATTTAGATGTTTGTGCAATTTAGGCAGAGATAGAGTACCAGTTGTAGACCACAATTTTATTAAAACCTGTGTCATTTATGCAGTTCATTTCAACAATTTTCAGGCATCTTCTTGAATTATGAAATTATTACATGGTGGACGAAAAGTGAGGGGACCAACGCCCACCCCCTCAACAGTATTTGGGATGTGTCCCCTGTCCCCCCTTGATCATGGGCTTTGGGGGAAGCATCCCTTTCAATTTGAGTTTTTTTTTTAATTAGCAGAAGGCTAGACGCTCTTGGATGACATCTGAAAAGAAGTTAAGCTTAAAATAGAAAGTGTATGTTTTACAAGAGTAGCCTACAACATGTAACAAGTATACATGAGAAGCACACACACAAGAGGAATGACCATATTTTTTTTCCCCGATCACCAAAGGGGGATGGCTAACCACCCTATTCACCACCCCTAGATCCGCCACTGTACACATAGATGATCAAGGAATTATTATACATTTTTGTATCTGGTCTTGTAAACATGTATTGTAACTTAATGAATTGAAAAACAAACAAAAACTAATTTAATCAATATAATTCAACAAGAAAACCGTCTCCAATTTCTTAGTATTTTGGCTACTATATGCTCAGAGACAACTATTTTGTACAGAATACAGTACAATGGTGTTGAAGCAACAATACCACGATTACATAAAGTCTACAGAAATGTCAGTTTGGATAACATTTACATATCTTTTGTGCAGTTTAAACCCGTCTAACCTTTCTTTTAAAAATCACACTATAAAACTCTCTGTGTAAATTAAGCCCCAGAAAGACAATTTACAGGTCCTGAATAATATGATACAATTTGCATAGCACTAGCAGCTTATTGTACAGCAAGAGCTTGTTGTTGACATCTAGTAGAGTAGCATTATGAGCTGTCCTTTTATTTTTTTCCTTATTTATATCCTTTGAGTGAGAGCATGTTTCAGTGCATTTTTTAAATGTTTTACTTAAATGATGAATCACTTTTCGAGTAGAGGTGGTGGCCGCGTGGTTGAGACAGGGGCACCACAACCTACTGTACAGCAATAATATATATCACAAACTACATTTGCCTACTTATAAAATCACTAAACAATCATATTTT
The DNA here is from genome assembly GCF_011630105.1 of Anneissia japonica. NCBI lineage: Eukaryota > Metazoa > Echinodermata > Crinoidea > Comatulida > Comatulidae > Anneissia > Anneissia japonica. The sequence goes on along the minus strand of NW_022699059.1, from coordinate 341,536 downwards.
ATGAATCAAAATATATGAGATCCATAAATCAGTTTTAGGCAAAAACTGAAGAATCATAAAATACTACTTGGAAAAACAGTTGTGGATAAGAGTGGAACTGATTCAAATACTAATGTTATTTTTTTTAATACTAGTGTGTTCGTTGATGCAAATGGACCAAAACAAATGGATTAAGTAGGCCCTCTAGAATCATTATCTTTTAAGTACTGCAAAAGTGAATACTGAACTGTTTTGCATACATACAATTAAAGGAGTAAAATCGCAAATCTTGTGATCCTTGTCACTCAACATATAGGAAAACACCAGGAATTATGAAATGTCTTTAAACGCTTCTCATTTGATAATACAATTTTTTTTTAGGTTATAACACTACCATTTTCAATGAATACTTCTGATGGAATTAATACATAACTTCAGCTCTATAGGGAATTATCAGCATCTACTTTAATTCCTTCAGCTCATAATATTTTTTTGACATTATTTTGCTAGATTACAACACTAATGTTCCATGCATCTTAATGTAAAATTATGAAACTAATGTAATGTAAAATAACATGTTTACAAAGTCTACAATTTAGACTACAGTTTTATCAGTATATTTACTCAACATTTTTACTCTTCAAAATGATCTTAAATGGTATTGACACAAGCTTTTTAAAGTTTTTGAAAAGCACTTTATAAAAATGAAATGCTGACATAAATTCGGTTTAGTGCATGGACAATCTGTAATTGGCCTAATTTTAGTAAAGTATCACAAACAAATAATTTAACAGATAACTGAAATTCTTTTACAATAACTAATTGACAGCTCCTCAGATGTATCTTTCATCTTTCAGTAAATTTACAGAATATGCTATAAAATAAAACATGTAAGGAATATCGTAAACACTTGCTTACTCAGGGCATTGTGAGCATTCAAAACTACACAGCATGTACATTAGTTTCCATGATTAGTTTTTGATGATTCTAGGCCTGATTAACTGTAGAATTGTATTTTGATAAAAAGTTTGGGGTTAATAAATAAAGCTTGAAATAGTGGAAAAGCGCAAGATTTTAGGTGAGTGGCTTGAGAGCTTGAGGTTTGGTCAAAAAGCGTGAGGTTCACGTCGGATGCATGAGACTTGGTAGGTATGGTATTGTCATTTATAAAATAATTCTTTATTAATAATTCTAGCAGTTAATGAGTATCACAAGTGACTTTACAGCATTTGTCCTATAAATTATTCATAGTTTTATCTTGAATGGTAAGCTGTAGTAATACAGCGACATTAAAGTGCTCTTACTTAGTCTTAACATTGTAATTTTAGATTTTATAGCATGCATTCAAAGTGCAAGAAATATTGATTTTTATAACCTCCATCTCTAAGTCTTTCAAATTGTAACACTTGTCTGAACTGATTGTGCTTATAACTACTTCAATACATTGATGGTCAAAAGTGTTAGAAAAATCCACTTCAACCGTTACATTATAATGCAGCTCTGACCTAAGGATCATCTTGTAGAGCATCTATCATCACCACAGTTCAACACTCTCAATTTCATTGCATACAAGCAGATAAATCCAAGTTTGTGTGTGTGTCCACAAACCAAGTCAGTTGATATGCATTGATATTTATCGCACAACACAGCTAGTCTAAGAAAAGCACTCTCTGGGTCAATATCTGAAATGATACTTTACCTTTCAAATTTGTCAATAATTTCACTTTTTTTGCAACGATGACCATGTTTTGCAAAAGAATTTATTTATAGATAATGTCCAAACAACTGGTCACTTTAGAATATTATACACTTTGAAATAATTTAAATTATTGCATTATTTTACATTTTAATCCAAATGTCCTGCTTTTTGGTATATTGTCCCCACTCTCGTGGGATGTCAGCCACCTCGCCATCAAACCAATTTTTTCTGACTTCGTGAAGTGAGTGAATTTATTGCCAAGTTTTGGTTGTCAAAAACATACAATTATTTCTGAGAAGACAAGTTTATAATATATTATAATTCCCTAAATCTATCTGTGTGGTGCAGGCTGACATCATGCATGTCTGGTCTCGCTGCAATCACATATCGCAATAACATATGTACACAGTCACAATTTTATGTTGTGTTTTGTTAACTGAATCCAAGTTTATATTCTCTAAAACCAATTTAATTGAGTTAATTGATATATTTATTTATATCTAGTACTTGTATTTGAGTCTTTTTGACCATAATGTCTTTATACATTGAGGTATATGTCTGTATTACCTTGAATTAATTAATTAATTTAATTATTATTTAATTAATAAATGATTTTATTTATAATTTGTTTTCACAGTTCTTTTTTTTTGTCCTTGTGGTATGCTGCTTTTTATTTTATTAAAATATGTCTAAAACAAAGAAGTTTAAGCAGTTTTGATCATTTTTCAAGAAAAAGGTCACATACACTTCTACTGTTTACATTGGTTTTGAAGGATCGAAATTAGGCATAATTAATAATATTCTAAATTCTGTAACTTTGTTGATATTTGACAGAGGACAATGATCTTGGTATCAATGTAATGCTACATTTATGCTCTTTCAAATGGCACTAGCTGCAAAGGAATTCCTTGCATTTAAAAATTTTTTTTCACATATCTAATAATTAAGAACTTTTGTTTTTGTCTGCAAATGGGAAATTTTGGTTGCATGATGTCCAAAATGTTGTGAGTGCTTAGTGTTATTGTTATTGCCAATTCAATGATGGAGAGGACGTACAATTTGTACTCCAGTCAGTAGTCTCACCAGCGTCCAACCAATAATGTAGCACAGGCTCAGGTCTAGCCTCCGGCTGTAGCTAGGGAGGTGTGTAGACTAGCTAGAACTAGGCTACTACTACTACTACTACTAGACTACCAAGGATGTATAAAATTTGTTTTATACCTCCTTGCTACTACTACTACTACTACTACTACTACCTCCTTAGAGAAAGGTTTAGCTGGAGCCTGGATGAACCTGTCCTAGGTAGGCCCTAGGCCTAGCTAAGCAGCTAGTAGTATAGATAGCTTTAGGCTCTAGCCTAGCCAAGCCTAAAAATTCTCAACAAATAAAATTATACTTACTCATATACAGCCGATCGCTTCTGCTTACTATGACGTTTTCCCATTTCTTTTCAATCATGCACGTATGCAACACATAATCTTTAGTAACTGAAAGACAACATTTTAGAATTATTTACCACTAGGCTAGGGCCTATCTTCTCCTTCCTTTGTTGATGCCTCAGCAATGAATGAGTTAAAAAAGTAAAAACTAGATACGTGGTCAAAGTTGAAAACACTGATGAATATTCATTACGGAGGTGCTGCCCTGGATTACATTTACATTGTTTTTGAAAAAAAAGACTTAAATACTAGTTTAATTGTACATATTAATTGTTTAATTTATCAATTATACACATATACAAATTCATATAAACATATCGAATAAATTATTTGATAAGCGCCATAAGAAGATAATTCTTGTTGAATGATAAATTGGGTTGATAAAATTGATAATGTCACGGCAACACTAAAATGTGTTGCTAATGACTACGCACTACGCTCAAACCTGTGATGATAACGTCGTAAACCGGAAGTACAGGAAGAAGTTCAGTTACGGTATTTATTTACTTCGATATTTACTGAAAAACTTAAGGAAAATGCTGTAATCAAGTATGGTGTTAGCAACATAGAGCAAGGTTTGCATAAATATTTTTAAAAGGCCTATTATTTCTGATTGGTTGTATATTGCATACATTATTTAGGCCCCTACCTACTATCTAGGCTAGGGCCTAGCCGCCTAGGGCCTAGGCTAGGCCTAGGCCTCCTAATGTCTAGGCCTAGAGGTAGGGCCTAGGCTAGGCCTAGCCTAACGACTGGGACCGAGGGTCTACTAGAAAGTTGAGGGCTAGGCCTTACTAAACATAGGCCTAGTATTACTGCTACTGCTACTACTACTGGGCCGGCCTAGCCTCTCTAACTATTTACTACTACTACTACTAGGCCTAGTTAGGCTACAGGGCCTAGGCTAGCCTAGGCCTCTCTCTTCTTCTACCTACATGCAGCTAGAAAACCCAGTTTGCCAAGTATATATGTATGTTACTATGTAGGCCTAGCCTATGGCCATTTTGCCAAAACCCAGTTTGCCGAATCCATGTTCCCCAAAAACATGAGAACCCAGTTTGCTGACCCTGTTTTCCGAAACAAAAAAAAGGCAAAATACTGAAAACAAAAATGCTGTGGGAAAAAAATTGGTGATACCAAATTGAAAAGCAAATGCCCAGTTTGCTGAAACCCTGTTTTCCGAAACCAAGTTTGCCGAATTTTGTAGAAAAGCGCAGCACACTCAGCTTTTGAAAAATTATAGGTGGATCAGGGAGAAGCCGTATTTAATATATAAAAAGATTTAATTTTTTTATATGGTACAAATAGCATTACAGTACAGATGAACATCTGTCTCTTATACACATCTAGATGTGTATAAGAGACAGTATATATACAGTATATATATATACAGTATATATATATTTATTAATAAATAGTATATATATATTTATTTATATATATATATATTTATGCCATGACCTTGACCAAAGCACCTTGATTCGGACTTCTTGTCGGACATGTTGGCCCCCATGTCATAAAATTTCTGGGGCCACCACTGCCACATGTGTATAATATGGACACATTTCGCTAGATCGGTCACATGATGTATAGTGGGTATCAGTTGTAAACAGGCAGCTCGAATGACGCTCGGTAATAGAAAAACTTGTGGCTGCTTCAGAGATTTTCTGCAGTAAAGCTTTCCTTGCCAGTAATTTCTCATGTTAATGTTGTAATGTAATCTCATGTTTCTCATGCAACTACCTTTTACTATACTGTACTTTAACACTGACCTCACTGTAAATTCTTCATAGTAATACCTACTATATGTCACTTAAAACCGGCTGTAAACAAACCTCATGGAATGTGTCTATAGATGTAGATTATTATTGATATATTTATTTCCTTAAGGTATGCATATTACTGTCTTAATTGAACATTATTATAAATATGCTTTATATTTATTATATAAATATGTTTATTGATGAAATTTTTTCTGATGGACATATATTAATTTGTTTGCTGATAGTCGAATTGTTAATCAAGTTTGATTAATATAATAGGATAAAAAGAATCATTAAACTATGTCAATATTAAGCCACTATTTATTTTACGAATACACAGTGATAGCATTGTATTTTTGAATGGCTTCTCATGACATCTAAATCTTCAATGTCACAAGGCTGGCCATCTATACTTAAATTTGTCACTGTTTTTAATTGACTTTCAGTGAACTGGATTCGGCAAACTGGGATTCAGCAAAGTGGTCTCGGCAATCTAATCTGGCATAGATTTATAAACTTGACCCATTCCTTTCTAACTTGCCTTTAAATTAATTGAAGAATTCTGTTTATGATATTTTCAAATAAATGCATGGATGATACCTCAAAAATTTGCTCAAATTTGCTCAAATATCGCTAGGAAAATAGGAACGCAGAATTGTAATGCATGAAAATCAGCTCTTATTTTACAAAATACGCAGACAAATTTCTAGACCAAATTTTTGCATGTAGGATATATTTCTATCTGGTGTTTAACCCTGTTATAAGCAAAATTCAATAATTAAGAACAATACTTAACCCTAGAATACTTAGTTTAATAATGGCTATAACAACAATAATACTCTATAGAAATTTCTTCAAAGCAAATTAAATGTTGAGAAGAGGAACAAAACAAAGTAGAGTATGGCAGCCCAGCAGCATTCAGTGACAAAACATGAAATACCAAACTATGGTTATAATTTACAATGTAATTATCATTATTAGATACTCAGAAATAATAAAGTGTTCAATAATGGCTATAACAACAGTAATACTCTATAGAAATTTCTTCAAAGCAAATTAAATGTTGAGAAGAGGAACAAAACAAAGTAGAGTATGGCAGCCCAACAGCATTCAGTGACAAAACATGAAATACCAAACTATGGTTATAATTTACAATGTAATTATCAATATTAGATACTCAGAAATAATAAAGTGTTCAATTATAAAACCTAAAAAATAAGCACTGATTCACAATGGTAAGTATTGTTAATAAGTAGAGGTGTGCAGTGTTATGCACCTTAGTGAGATTCATAGCAACGTGTTACTTTCTATACAGTGACAAAACCTATGTAATTTATTCATTGATTTTACCGGTCACACATTTAAATGACATATTGCAAAATTTATCAGCACTGTACTAGAATCCACCGTAATGTTTTTTTGTATATAATTCAGATGCCAGGCGGAAAAACGGGTAAACATTTGGATGAAACAGCATGTGGGCCCCTGTGTCAGCATCCATTATGTTGGGCTTCCAACAGGCGAGTGGAGCGTGGACTGCCCAGATTGGTTGACACAGGAAAAAAAAACTCAGAGACTTATAGTGACGGTAAGTTTCATCTTATTAATGAGTTTTAATACAAAGGGAAACAGTTGGCCTTAGGCGAGCCTTTTATTATACCCTGTTTAGCGAACCCGCTGCCGCCAATAATGATGATTTCGAATAAAAATAAAATTTTATATTTATCAAATTATTGTTATTGTTTCTTGTGGCTTAAAAGCGCCTTGACAGGTTTTTCTGTTGAAGACGCTATATGAATATTTGACCATTGACTAAAAAATGGAAATATGTAAAAAAAAGGTAAGAGAAACAAAAAGAAATTAAAACCCTGTGACAATAAGTGAATCAAGGACCTTGATGGGATTGGAAAGCAAACATCCTAACTACCAAGCTACTACATGCTACTCCACTCCTGATCACTATAAGGCAAGACTTATATCTTGTTTTGCGAACTTATTCAACGACGACAGATGAGGGGGAAAAAATTAAAATAAAATTTTGTTTTCTTATTCAGCAATATAACATAATAATAATACAATATTCTTGTTTCACAGCACTACAAACATTGATTGTGTATAAAGTAATATAACAAAATATCAGAAATATATTGCATATTAAAGCTTACATTATGAACTAAATCCTTGGCCCTTGAGCCTGAAGGTAAGAGAAACTAATACCCTGTCAGGCAACACAGAAAAATATGGCACGGGTAATTGGTGTTGATAGTAATTAATGCTCTTAAATTTGGTGCCACTGCTAATGTGAACTTCACTTACTCCTGGGGATATAGTTCATAATGTAAGATTTAATTTTTTTATATGGTACAAATAGCATTACAGTACAGATGAACATCTAGTAGACTTCATTGCATTATTGTTTTGGATAAGTTTTTAGACCTTTTGAAAAGCCCTTTGAATTACTAATGCTGTCATACTCTCTTGAAATATCATTCAGTTGCAAACAAGAATATTTTATTTATAAATGCGGAAGATGAATTTTTAACATCGTTGATTAATCTATAATTATAATTATACTTTATACATAGCCATTCTAATATTGTATTGCTTAAATACCTAAAGCTGCCTTTACACACAACACAACAACACGACAACGACATATCAACGATTCGTTGTGATGTCGTTATTGTGTCTAGTGTAAATGTCCGCCCTCCTCTGACAATCTTTAAAAAAAAATTTGCAAAACAAGGTATTAATACAAGGTATAGAAAAAGTCTCACCAATACACACATGTTTCCTTAACTTTACGCTGTCGATTTGGAGCATATTTTAGTGTGGAGCTTTGTGGAAAGGTCGACGTTTGCTCTAATGTTCCTTCATGACAGTTCAAATGTATTTCGCCGTAGCAATTGTGATAAGAAATGAATTTTATTGCATTGTAGATCTTCCAACATTGAAGATAGTTGATATGTTTGGTGGTTTGCCTGAGGCTCATAACCCTGGAAGGAGTTCATCAGCTCCTTTGTTAGCTAATGTATCATGGTAAGCTTTAGTAGACAATGAATTATACGTAATAATAATAATAATAATAATAATAATAATCTATTTTCTCAAATACAGGTGGAGGATGAGGCCAAGTAGGAACATGGTTCCTATACATGAATTAGCATCTCCAACCATCAAACATCATGAAAGGAAAATAACAAATGACAATAGCATACAATCACACACAGCAAGGACACCCCACAAACTAATTTTGTACTGTACATGGCTTTTAATTATTTATTTTATTTATTTATTCTTTCTTTCGACTGGATACCATTTTCAGTAGCACAGTACTGTTTTTCAAAATGGTCCAGTTTTCGTAATAATGTTAAGAATATAAACAGAAGTAAAATATTAAACAGAACAAAAAAGGTTGATTTAATTATGTTCAGAAGAAATTGAAATAAGGTGAATGAATCTACTGCAACAATTACAAATTTTCTTATGAAATAGATTCAGAAAATTTCCACCCCATGCTCTCTTCCATGTTTTTTTTCTTATATCGGGTTGGTATTTTCATATAGTTAAAATAATTCCCTTTAAAGGTTTTTACTATAACTATAATATAAATATTGAAACAGGTGGAACTCATTTCTGTCATTAGCATTAACTATTGTGGCTCAAATAAGTAACCTAAATCAGGAGTCATTATAGGTACTATAGATGAATGGTTGTCTCAATGGATGAAGGGACAGATGTATAATTATCGAAATTGATAAGTAGAAGTAATAAGTTTATAGTGCCTCAAATTAAATTAACCTCAAAAAAGCTTAATTACAAAAAAGAGGCAGATATTATGCACAGTACTTGAAACCTAAGCTTACTGATTACTTAGGCTCAATAACTAAGCATATGCATAACTCATTATAAATTCCATAATATTATTTTTCTCAGAAAATGCTGTCAGACCATTTAAACAGATTGATAAACCTGCTACACAATAAATATGGCTGAACAATATTCTTCTTCACAATTAAATAAGTTTCTAATTAAACTACAGTCTACAAAAACTGTAATATTTGTTTTATTCATTCTACAGTGGTACAACCCCAGTAAAGTCTCCATTAACACCAACTGTTTCCCCTGCTGTAAATCTGTCTGCATCTTTTAGCAAGGGTAAAAAACAACCACTCAAGCCACCTCCCCTCAAGAAAATCGAGGTGCATGAGATTGTTGATTGGCCAGAAGACTGGAGCGACAATTTTGTAGGTTCTCACTTCTATTTATGGTGCTCGAGAAACGATCCATCCAAGAGAAAAGGGCAAATGGATACCAAGTTTATACAAAGGTGAATATAATAAGGAACACCCTAAAAACTAATGGTTGCAGCTGAATAATAAAATAAGAAAACATTTTTAATTACCTGATAAAGATAAAAATGGTACAAATAGCATTACAGTACAGATGAACATCTAGTAGACTTCATTGCATTATTGTTTTGGATAAGTTTTTAGACCTTTTGAAAAGCCCTTTGAATTACTAATGCTGTCATACTCTCTTGAAATATCATTCAGTTGCAAGCAGAATGTTTTATTTATAAATGCAGAAGATGAATTTTTAACATCGTTGATCAATCTATAATTATAAACTTTATACATAGCCATTCTAATATTGATTTGCTTAAATACCTAAAACTGCATTTACACACGACACGACAATGACATATCAACGTGTCATTGTCGTGTCGTTATCGTGTTTAGTGGAAATTTAGCTTTAGTCTGAAAATAAGAAACACAGCTTATCTTACATTAGAATGGAACAGCCGTAGCTTATTTATACAAAATGGTGCAACACTTTTTTTGTTTAATTAAGTTTAATAAATATTTAACTACTTTTAATTTTCCATTAGCACTGGTTGTTTAAGCTCAAGCCATCCAGATCATGTACACATCAAAGATGTTACAGAGGATATGCTTCCATCTAGTATGAAGACACGAGATAAAAAACAAAAAACAGTAAGTAATAAATAATTTTGCAGTATATTGGTCATAGTAGCAGCATTGAGAGAAATATGTTTTCAATATAAACTGTAATGTATGTCTTTAATTTTCCTCAGAAAAAACATGCTTCATACAGAACTCCTACAGGTGGACGCCCATACACACATCCCTCGAGAGGTCAGGTACCAAGGTCCTATGTTAAGTCTCCACGGGAGGATGAGTAAGCATAGATATTATAATTAGGTGTTCTATTTAGATAGCACATTGCACTGTTTGCCTTTGCTCCTCGCATTAAAAACTAATAATTATAAAGACAGATTTTGTTTTATCCACCTCAATAGCAGCATCAGCACTGTAGGAGTATAGGCCAGGTTCCAGTAGTTTCGTTAGTTCAGCCCTTTAAGTTATACTCACACCACTAATACTCCGAACCTGCCTAACCTATTTTCAGTCCTGCCATTATTTATGTATTCAATGTTTATAATGATTAATATTGTTTTTACCCCTTGTGTTTTCTTGGTCTTCCATTTGTTTGATAATACATATTACACTTCAATTGAACGATTATGAATTATGCACATATTTTTACAACTATTTTTATTATTACTGTATTTAATAGTGGAAGGTACTGTATACATCTACATTTGGGAAAAGTGTGGTTGTGTTCTCCGAAGTAATGGGGAACAGGGGTATTAAGCCCTGGTCAGACAGACGAATACCCCAGCGCCCCCAATCGGCCGCAGAAAATTGGACCATAAAAAAAGATATTCTTGTGTTTTTTAATTGCATGATATAATATTCTTCTGTTAATTTTTTTTCATCAGAATCTCACAGCTGTTAAGTCTTCCAAGGGAAGTGCTTCTTCAGGTGATTGAACATGCTAACAATAGGTACAGTAAAGACAAAATGTCTTTTTTTTTTAACATCATTTATACAGTATATCATAAGCTTTTGGTTGTTTAGTGTTATAATACCAGGCTATAAACTCTAGAGGTTGTTGGTTTGATTCTGAGGGGTCCCAAGTTTCCTGCAGGTGTCTCTTTGAAGCTATGATAGCCTCCTGCACTCTTACAGGTAAGCAAAAGTTTCCCCGATACCAACCCATCTCCTGCAAATTAATGATATTATGTTTTATACTACTGTATCGTCCGTTGCCTGAACTCAGCTGGCAATGGGTATCAATGCACAGCAAAATAGAATTAGATGTGTTAAAGCCGCATTGAAGCAGATCATCCAGAAGTAGCTTCTCCCAACCTGTTACTCCTGGATTCACACCCAAATCACTTGCAGTATTTGAGGATTTAATGAGTATTCATTGTAATAACACATTGTGTTAGGTGGAAATCATTCCTATATGATCATTTTATACTTTCATCCTCATTTATTTTCTAGAAATTTTATCATTTTCTAATTTTTTTCAGTGATATTTATGATAAGAATAGGGTGCATACATTACTAGAGAAGGTGCTACCGCAAATACACTTCCAACAACATATTCTCGCAAGGCAGAAGCAATTAGAAAAGAACAGAAATGCAGCAGGAACACCCCTTGAAGAAAGTGGAATACTTCAAAATAAAAAAGTACAGTAATCTTTATATTTTTTTTAACTACTATTCCATTGAATTCTAACAGGAAGTATATTACCTACTTACTGAATGTTATTACCGTATATTCTCATGTATAAGACAGTTGACTTAATATAGCAAAATACGATTGAAAAAGGGGGTTGTCTTACACACGCAGCACATACAATTTTTTGATTTTTAAATGTGCGGCCAGATCTTCCGTAACACGCAAATTAACTACTGAATTGAAGCTACTAACTTCTGGTACGAATGAACATAATTTTAAATGTGGGGAAATAAGGTTTGGTGAACATTTAATAACCCGTAAATTAAAGATGGTATCATTTGGAGGACTAGCCCTACATGTGGCTCCGTTTTTAGCCAAAGATGCAGTATTGAAACCATAAAGAGCAGCAAAAGTAAGCATTCAAACGTTTTCAACAGAGGGTTGAAAAATCATCCAAAATTCTTCTCAAATTTGGGGATTGTCTTTACATGGATCACCTTATACGCAAGAATATACGGTAGGCTATGCTTTATTACTATGTGTCATAATTATGGGGGCGTGGGTGGTGGTGTTGGTTGTGTTTTAAACTTGTTAAACAATCAAGGCATACATCTTCATGGGCTTGAAAGAAAACTTTTACCATTAAACTACAACCACACTAAATTATAAATTATAGCTCAATATTATTTTTATTTGGATAATTTTATATCATATTTTTGCTCATCATTTTATCGACAGTAGGCTATTTAAATTGATGGACACTGCCATGTTGCTTGTTTATTTGTTTATTTTAGGTTCAACTAAAAGAAGGTCCTAAACAAACTATGGAACAATCTCTACCTATAACAAAGACATCTTTTCTGGATGGCAATGTGGCACAGGAAAAAGCTCATAATGCAGAGGCACCAACAGAAGAGAAGAAGAAAATGATAGACAAGCTAGAGGAGGTGGTGGAGGCAAATAATCCTGATAGAGATACTAAAGTTGAAGATGGAGTGACAAATCTACAGAAGAAGCCATTGGCACCACTAAAGGGTAAAAAAACCATCTTTCTAGTGTGGTTTGATCAACTTTTATGATGGGCTTTGCATGACCTTTGCAATTCATGTGTATTACATTAGTTGACCAGTATTTATGAGGCTGTGCTTTTCAATCAGCAATACTTAATAGTTGTATTCTTCAACAGCTGAAAAATATGTATGTAAATAAGAATACAATACTTATTATCCTACCTAAATTTTGTAATATAACAAAACGTTTACGGTGTTCTTCCAAAGAAAGTTTATTCTGGTACTGGTTCTGGTCACTTAGCACCAAGCATTGTGCGCAGCATAGCACCGAGAAGAGGGTTTGGGTTGAAGTTTGGTTTGGTTACAAGCCTGTCAAATTTAAAATTGAATTTTACTCATTTATATAATTTTAACTCCAGTTAGGAAGCTGTTTACTTAAATTCAACTTTAGGAGAACACTAGTTGCTCTTGAGTCATATGTAATTGTTAGATTAATTGGTTTATTGGTTGGTTGTTAATTTATCAAACATTTGATGGCTATTTAGTTTCAAATCAAATTAAGGAGATTGTTTGAGCTTATGCATGAATACATATTTGTACTTCAGGTGCAAAAGTAGAGGGAGCAAGGAGCCTAACAAAGCTAACGTCAGTATCAGCCAGAACTCTATCCCCATTGTATCCAGGGACTGGTCCAACTAAACCTTTCAACTACAGTGCAAAACCTCTGGATTGGACACTTGGTAAAGTTCTGTCATCCGATGTCATCATCTCCATGGCATTCATCATCATAACATCATCATCATGTACTTCACTATTATCACATTATCATTTATCTATCTATCTGTCTGTCTGTCTGTCTGTCTGTCTGTCTGTCTGTCTGTCTGTCTGTCTGTCTGTCTGTGTGTCGGTCTGTATATGTGTCTGTCTGTCTGTCTGTCTGTCTGTCTATGTACAGTAATCTATTTATTTATTCTTTCTTTTTTATACAGTAATGTAGGCACTCTCAGTACTATTGCAATGATTTTCAAGTTTGTACAGTAACATAACAAAAATATATACAATAAATACAATATACAGACTTCATTAACAATAATTAAAAGGGGGAA